>NW_008666316.1:32264-62915 GCF_000695815.1 Acanthisitta chloris | reverse complement strand
AGTGGCAACTGGAGGAAAAAATTAAAAAAAATTATCTCCCTGATACAGAGGCAGAAGGTGGTGATGAGCCCCCCAGCAAAGGTCCCCTCTCTTTCCCAGAGCCCCTAAATATCACTAGGGGTGGCTGGAGGAGAGAAAGGTCACATTTAAAAGGCGAGGGAGAAGCAGGGAGGAGGAGGGACCCCCCTGAGCCCAGCCAGTGGCCCTGCAGTTCCTGACACGTTTCCACGCTCTCCAGCACAGCCCAGCCTCGAAATATTAGTGCGGCGCAGAGTGCCATTTTCAAGTCGCTGCAGCTCCTTCTTGGCACCGGTTCAGCTTTTTGTCTTGCCTTCTCCTCCAAGCGCCCAGCGGAGGGAGGAGGAGAGAAAGGAAGACAATAAAGCCCTGCTGCTTTGCTGACGGGGCGTCAGGATCCCCACAGCACTGCCTGTGCTGCCTGCAGCACCCCACACCCTCCCAGCCTGCTCCCGAACAAACCACTCAGCGAACATAAATCTCTTCCCACCCTCTGCAGCCACCCCTTTTCATCACTCTCTCCTTTGTACTCCTCTAAATTTTTCCAGCTAAGTGTTACAACCTTCCACCCACCCTTTCTCTTCCATCCCCAGCCATCCCACCTCCTTCCCTCACATCAGCAAAATAAAAAAAAAAATAAAATCATGCCGTGCTTGCCAGCACCTTGGCATCTCCTAAGAGTGGGGTGCCCCTTCACCCACAACATGCCTGACAGGCCTTTTGCAGCTGAGAGCTGCCCAAGCACAGCGCTCATGGGAGCACACACGTGCTCACACATGTGTGATGGGGCAGGACATACTCAGTTTGCATCCCTGTTTGGCAACCCAGTCTCTCCTCCTATTTTTGGGGCTGGGAGAAAAGCAGGGGCAGAAAAACAAGGGAGAGAGGCCATATTTTTCTAAGCAGCCCAAACATGTCACCGAGCACTTCCACCAACAGCTTGCCCTGCTGTGCTGACAACCAGCTGCTGGTTCCAGCCTAGCACCAGATTTGATATGTTTTTGTCTCCTCTCAAATGCCCTTCTCCCAAATATTTATTCCTTTTCTTTTCCTTTAAGGTTTTCTTCTTCTTCCTTATTTCCCTCTTAGCTTTTCCATAGAGACACGACTTGCCCAGATGCTTGTTACTTTCCCTCCAATGACCGTCAATAAGACCCAACAAGACCCAATATGAACAGCATGAAGCCATATCAGGGAAGGTTTAGGCTATGTATTAGGGAAAGGCTCTTCACCCAGAGGGTGGCTGGGCACTGGAACACACTCCCCAGGGCAGTGATCACAGCCTCTCAAATGTGCCAGAGTTCAAGGAGCATTTGGACAATGCTGTCCTGTGCCAGGCTAGGAGTTGGACTCAATGATGCTTGGGGGTTCCTTCCGGCTCTGGATATTCTATGATTCTAGAGGGATTCCTTCCCACTCCCACCCACAAATCCAAAGGAGGTCTAAAGGGAATGATACACGATTTAACAATCAATTGACGAAGAAGGGGGAAAAAAACCCATATATACACATAAGATATGTACTCTCTTCTCTGAGGAAGAGAGAGAAAGTGAGAGATGCTCTAAAAGCAGACAACATGACCACTGTGAATGCCACGATGTGCTAACCCCAGCCCTCTCCTTGAAGGAGGGAGGAGACAAGTTTTGTAGGGAGGTAGAGAGAGACTGAGGCAATATTCATGTTCTTCATGGAAAGGACCTGACAGAGCCAACTTCCAGCTAGTGATGTTGCTCCTATTAAACCAGAGTTTGAAACACTGACGTGTGTATGACGGAGATAAAGTGGTATCAAAAGCACATTGTCTGGTGCCAGGAGGAAAGTGATTTGGAGAAAAAAATATTATAATGCTGATGCTGGGGATGGCTTGGGAGGGACATGAAGGAAGAAGAGATGTGCTGAGGATTTTAGCATGGAGGTATGAATGTATTAAGCTGCAAACCTGGCTGGAGATGAAGACCAGGGTACAGCCCTGTAAGCAGCCATTGGTGTCCCCGGAGCCTTTTTATGAGACTAGTTGGATAGCTTTGTCCGCTGAGAAACATCAGGGCTCCTGGGAAGCCATGGCAGTTAGAGGATACCGAAACAGATGGGCGCACACTCCCTGTAGTGAGTCCCTCAAGAGGCCCAGCAGAAGTGCCAGAAAAAAGAGGGCTCTTGCAGAACATGCTCTGGCCACCTTGGGAAACAGCAAAGAAATTGACTTGATAGCAGGGTCACAAAGACAGAGGATGAGATAGATAGACAGCATGACTGGGGTGGTACAAACAAAACAGCAGTATCCTGGGAGCTGCCTAATATCTTGGCAAAATCTACCCAGCTATGGATGAAGCAGAAATTGCAGGCTGGAATTGTGAACCCATCAGCTGGTTTGACTTTTGACTCCCTGGCCTGCAAGGATGACATAGGAGGAGAGTGGTGGGACAGGTAACACTTCTATAGCTGCCAGAAACCACATGGAGGAGCTGGTCCTTCAGCCACTGCCAGCTGCTGCGTGGGGAGCAGGTGATGGACAGGTGCTGAAGTGGACTTAAAATAATCAGATGCCCTGCCATGACTGTACTCATTAAAGGATGTGTGAGTTTGCATATTTAAACTGAGCTTTGAGCCTGTGTCCTTAGCCTGCCACTGAGATGTGTCCCCTGCACAGGGTCCACACTGGAGTTTCTCCAGGCCACCACAGCACAGATGGATCTGGCTGAGTTGGACGGAGCAATATCCAGGCAGGGCCACCAATCCCCTCTTCTGTGTTGCAGTTTCACTATCTCAGACTCTTTGCACAAGGATATAATCCAATGTTGGCCATGGTTTCTCCCAATACCTGCTTCAAAAGTCAGCCAGCATTCAAATCTCCCATTGAGTTTATATGTCTGTTTTCTCTCTTTGCTATCCCTCATGTTTAGGGTGGTTTTCTGCCCTTCCCTCCAGCTCTTATTACCAAGTGTTGGCATTTGGCAAGGCAGACTGGGTTCCTCACATGTGTCCATGGCAAAGCAGACCCTGACACCTCAGCTGGAGTCACCTGCAGAGAAGCATCCCTGCCTGCAGGTATCATTGAAGTGACTCCGAGATAGAGGCACTTTCAGATCCTTTGAGTCAAAAGGTGCTATAAATAAAAGATATTACAGATTAACAAGTTCTCAGTTGCAAACTGGAGTGGGAAAGAATATTTTAGCATCCTCTTTCTAAGTACATTAACTCTTGGCAGACAGGATCATTCAGGTCTTCACAGCTGAAAACTTCACACTGTGTGCAGCATGTTGAGTCCACACACTCCATTTCCAGTTTCAACAGCTCTAAAATCTACTCTGCCCTTACGCTTTATCCCCCCAGTGCAGCAAGCACGCAAATATTATGTCATTTTGGAGTTTAAAACAGCAAATGCATATTCCATGATGATCTTTCCCAGGTATAACAGCCTTTGTTGCTATAAGCTTACAATAGATGGTGCTTAAAGATTTTTATCCACTGGCTTCTGATGCTTCCCTTCCCCGTGTGAGCAAGCACTTCATATCAATCTGGCTTGCTTTAGTGCAGTGACCCAGCACTGTCTTCCGCCACTGAAAGTTCAGGTCCCAGCTGTGGGGCTAAACACTTTCTGACACTGTGCTCATTTCTCCATCTCTGTCACCCATGCTGCCAGGGAGGGGGAGGAGACGTTGGATTTTTCCAGACTGGAAAAGAAAGAAATCAATTGTGCAAAACACAAAGAAGATGTGGCAAAGGAGAAGGGAGAAGAAAGTGATCCCGATGTGTGCAGTGAGGCTGAGAGGAGGAAATCCTTTGGGCAGCACAAGGCACTTTGATCATGTTATTTTTCTTCTCTGAGGAGAAAACCTTGGTCAAGAGGTAGCTAAAATGTTACAGGCAAGAAAAACCTTTTTAGGATGCCTCAAAGAACTTGTGTGCTTGCAACAAGTGCACTGGAGAGATGCAGAGAGGGAAATCAGGTGAACTACAAAAGGTTGGTTGGTTTGTTTCAGATAAAAGATTCCCAGATGTAGACGCTTGTCTAAAGCCCTCAGTCTCTAGAGCAGGGCTGGAAATGTCTTAAGGAAAGACTCTTCTTGCATGATTTCCAGTATCTCTGAAAGCCATTGTCCATGTCAAAAATACCATGAAAACAGCTTTTTTATCTTCTTATTTTATGCAGTGTTTTGGCTCTTCGGACTCTGTTTCCAAGCAAAGAGTAAATCTGAAAAGACTTGAAGGTTGGACCTTGCTTGTTCAATTTCAAGCCATCCTGGTTCTCGTGACTGCACAGATACAAGAGAAATAGTGAAAAGAGGTGCTGTGGTTCTATGGAAAAGTTTTAGAAAATGGTCCCTGAAAATTAGCAGAAAAAGAAGCTAGTTTCCTTAAGAGAGGACTACAAGCCTTGAGTTCTCCCACCTTAAGCAAACTGCTTATCTGTAGGGTGACGATTCTGCCATTAGATAACATGGGAGATCACAGCATTCCCAGAACAAACAAGCCCATTAGCCTGGGGTGGTTATTAGTTAGTAAATACTCTTGAATCAGTAAGCAAAATAAAGACTTTGAAGAAAGCTGTATTTCCCCACACAATCTGCAGTAGCCCTGATTTGAGAGACAAGGGTTAAAGAAAACAGTTTGAATGCTATCCAGTGCCCTACAGTTTTCTTAAATCCAAGCGTAACTGAGGTAAAATAGCCCAGTGCTGTTGGAATGAATGCAGTATGTTTTGCTTAAGTCCTCTGGAAAAACAGGGCTGTTGCAGGGCCAGTTTTGATCTCTGGCTAGATTTACACCAGGATCTCTCAGGTAATGCTGCTCTCAGTGTGTAAGGCAGATCAGAATCAGGCCAGTGTTCTTTTAAGGTTGTTCCTCAGCCACTCGCTTCAGGAAGGCTTAAAGTACATACATACATTCCACATGCAGTGAAGAATGAATGTTTTGCTGCTAAAGTCCAGATGACAATCTTAAATGATTTCTTATTGTCTTTTTTCCTGTCTTTCCTATTATTTATAAAATACTCAATTAATGCTCTCCAGCTCATCCAAGTGGTCTGGAGACCAAGACTGATGTCTCTAGCTGGTTCAGATCAGGATAACTCAATCCAAGTGAAGAGAAATGATAGACAAAGTCAGCAGAAAAGCGGTGACTGAGAGTTCATACAACAGAGGCTTCCAAAACAAGGGCACTGTTTTTTAATAGAACAGTATATATCATCTAAGTATTTTCTCACTGAAGCTGATGGTACTTCTTGTGGGTGACTAGGAGGTTCAAGTCCCCATTCATGTCCATGTCTCTGAAAGGGGAACAGCTTCATTGTTCATCACATGCTGTACTCTTTGCAAAATCTGTTCACTGTGTCCTGCTAAATGCCACAGGATGCTGATAATCTTTTTTCAAAACTTGGCTCTTGTTCACCTTTTTAGTTTAGCTGGTGGGAGGAAGGGATGGGTTTAACTTTTGGCTTGAAAGAAAGTTAAAAATCTTGACTCTTTCAGGAGTGCCAAACAGTTTAGAAATCTGGTCCTGAACTTTCTGGAAAAAGTGACCCGATCAATGTAGTTATCACACCATTCTCTGTCCTGGGATTAACACATGGATTGACATTTACTTGTAGGAAATGTTGGCAAGAGATGGGGGTTCCCATTCACTCGTGCTACTTAGTGCTCCCCTGAGAACACATGCTGCAGCGATGATGGAGCAGCCACTTCACAGGTGCATGGTTTATATGCCAAAATGGGTTGTAAATCAAAGCAGAAGAAAGGGCTCAAACAATGCTTGTTTGCAGAAATGACCATTGGAAAGGGATGTTGACCATGTTCATTTTGCAGGTCTATGCTTGCTTACACTGCACCAGAGGGATTGGGTCTCAGCTCAGAAATCCAAGGAGCATGCCAATAATTTGCCAGAGATTACACAGGGGATGAACTTGTCCCTGATCTCCATTATTGGTTCAAACCCAGGAATTCTCTTAGCCTTTAGGACAGATGGCTGGTTCTATTACTTCTTATGTTAAATTACCCATTGAGACTGAAAGGAAATCCACATTCAAACTGAAAGTAAACAACCTGTGAATTCAAAAGGCATTAACTTGAACTGCCAAAGCATTTGCTGCATATGCTGCAGATGTCAAACAGACAGTTTCCCACAGACCAGAGCCTAGACACAGAGCTAAGTTATGGAGAAAAACCTTCCATCCAGCCCAAAAATTCATACTGTGCAAAACTCTCTCCTTGCTGGCATTTTCGGGGCTGGAGCCTTAGCTCGACTGAATTTATACAGTCACTCGAATTTGAATAGAGCTATGCCAATTTATATTAGATGAGGATTTCACCCTTTGGAGGCCAAGTGGGAAACAGCTATAAAGTACTCTAACAGTGTGGTGGGTCTTTTTCAGCTTAAAAAAAAAAAAAAAAAAAAAAGTAGTATATTTTGAAGAGTGAAAGAGCACTAAGTAAGTTTCTTTCCATTTCTATGATTACTTTTTGAAGGAACCTATTAGAAAGTTTGGTCCTACAGAATCAGATTTTGCAGCAAAACACATATAAATAACACAACTTATAAACACAGGCAACACAAGTTACCCATCTTGCTTCAATTCCTGATAACTTCCAAAATGCCAACAAAAATTTAAGTAGGAATCCAAGCACAACATTGCTGTGGTATTGAAGGAAATTCAGAAAGTGGAAAGGTCTGAATAAAATGGTCCTTTTTTCTGCCAGGGCTGTATGAAAAGGGCAAAACCCCATAAAACTAAACCATACAAACAAAAAAATCCATCCATATGCTTTTATATGCACTGAACTTTAGCATAATGGTGAGCTCCTTGGCCACAAAGATGTGCCAAATTGTTCTTCTAGTATACTTTGATATAAATTGAACAGCACCACTGAAGTCATATTCTGTAATCAAGATTCATTCCATTTAAAGCAATGCAACCTCATGGCTGCATTAAGGAGTGACTAATTGAATAAAGAGTCTGATTTATTTTTTACCATAGGAAACCCCACCTGCAGACTCCTATACACCTTCATTTTCCCCAAAGTAAACTAGAGGTCAAATATTACACTAATAAAAATTAATGGAGATTTTTAAGATGATAGGGGTGGGAAATAAAATTTCGAGCTATTTAACTTAAAGCCACTAGATCAATGGAGCTAATCAGAAAATTCACCACCTCTCTCCTCCAGCTATCCTTATTTTCACTTTACAACTCATTATAAGCTGGCAATTAGTAATACTTTGTCTGTTTATAGAGCCTTCCATCTGAGGATCTAGAAACACTTTGTAAACACTAATGAATTAAGCTTCCTAACACCCCCTGTGAGACAGATACTGCTATCTCATTTGCACAGCTCAGAGACGAAGGGCAGGTTTGCTGAGGGCCAGAGCCAGGCAGTACCAGAGCTGGGAAACCACTACAGACCCTGAACCTCACCTTCTGCTCAGTATCATAAAGCTGGATGCACTGATGTGCCTGGCACATTGAGAAGCTTATAATTATCTCTTGGAACTGCCAGTGTGTCCTGATGTCTAGCAGACTGAAAACAGAGAGGACTGAACTTCCACCGACAGAGAGAACTACAGTCCCACTTACAGAAACACCAATATGCTATCCATCCTCTCCAGAAGCAACCACTCACACATATGATCCTCCAACAGGGCAAACAGGAGAGAAACTTGAGATTTAAGTTGTCCTTACTCAGTTTTTATTAACAAAACCAACCCTGGACATAGCTATACAAATTTTCGGCAGAATTCCTTTCCTGTCCTTTGCATCTTTAATTGCCCGTATCTTTTCCTCATGTGGGGGAATGGTATAATATCCAGACTCGCTTGCCAGTCATGCTGACAAGAGGAACTTAAAGGACTTTTAAAGAAAGCCTGAAGGCTTTACTTCCAACACTATCAGGAATGCTTAGATCCCAGGCAAGCCTTAGGACAAGACAGGCATCAGTGAGATGAGTCTTTCTTTTTTCCCAAAGCAGAGTCTCATTGATTTAAGCTAATATCTGGTACCTCTTTGAAGCATTTTTCCATGTAGACCTTCTCCAAATGCATGGCAATTGAACAATTTCCTTGATAATTCTTCTGTCTGAAAATACACACCTTCCCCTCTTTTCAATTTATCACTGAGCCAGTCAGCCTGTTTGTTGTTGAGGTTTTTCCTGTTAATAGTGTACTTAGGAAGGCTTAATAGAAAAATTGACCAATTCATTGCTGTCACAAAAAGAAAAGCCTTAGAAATTGTTCATATAAGCAGGAGTCAAGAGATTGGTCAATAAGAAACAATGTTATGGAAGCTATTTTAAGTAGAATGGATTTAAAAATTTTGCATTTATTTTTTTAACACCTCTTTTCTTACACAGATTGAAATTGACAATAATGGCAAATAAAATATTTGGGTTTGCTTTCAAAGTTTTTTCATGACCTTTTTTTTTGGCACTACAGAACAGACAGGCATTTGACATATTCAGCATGTTGAATTGTGAAGTACTGGCAGATTGCTGTTTGTCTAAAAATATGTATTTGAAATTCTTTTCTAAAAACTCTTCTTGATCTCTTCCCAATTCATGAGCTGTTTAATGTCTGCATGACACAGCAATGTTTGGCTCTTGAACAGAGGGGCATTATGACCCCAAGAAGCAGGTTTCCAGAAGGAATATTAAAGGCACTATTTAGGAATATTCTCCAGTATTTACAGCCTCTACAAGCAGTCCCACGCGCAAACACGTTTGCTGGAATATTTGTCAAAAGCAAACATGACAGAACAGTGGGAGAAAGTGTACAAAGTCTAACCAAGCTTGTAAAAACCCAACAGCTAATGAATACTTGTTGAAAAATGGCATTTCCTCAGTGACAGATGCTAATTAGGAAAGCCTATGAAGCTAAAACTATTTTGCTCCCTACATCGTCCTGTACTCCAGAACTGAAAGCTTCTTCCATGGCTGTCTTTATCCTCTTCATCTGTTACACTGCTGGATCCAGAAGCAGCTTCTAAAATGTTTTGTGTGCATATCAAAAGGGTGAGATTATGAACAACTGGACAGAGACCAGAAACTTATTTTACATAAACATCTTGATGTCTAAAAGTTTTCCACTGTCTCTGGAAATAAAAAAAAAAAACAAACAAAACAAAACAAAAAAAACCCAAAAACAAACAAACAAAAAACAACAAACAAACAAAAAAAAAAACAAAAAAAAAACCAACAACAACAAAAAACCACACACTCCCACACACTCCCACACACAAGACCAAAAAAAACCCTCCAAACCAAACCAAACCAAAAAACCCAAACCAAACCTACACAAAATAAAAAAAAAACCACAAAAAACCCCCACCCAAAACCAAAACCAGAACACCTACCATAGATACCAATATATGTTGGTCAATATCTCTTATTGACCAATACTGTAATCACCATAGTGTTAAATAATACCGTGGATCCTCTCTTCAGGCTCCTTCCTTCAGTGACAAAACAGCTTTTGGATTGGGTCTTCTCCTGTCAACAACCCAGTAGTAGGTACCCATAGAAAAACCTGTCTGGGCAGATAGACTGGGGTTTTTTTCCCATGAATTGCATTTTACAAAGTCCAGACCAATTTTTGCTCCTAAAGCAAAGCCTCAGTCCAGTAGGGCCACTGTGGGCATCCTCTGCCACACTACTGGTGACAATACAAGACAATTTGTTTACACCAGGGCCAGGCTGAATTTGTACCTGAGCTTCTGAAAATATTCTAGCAATGTCAAGGCTCACCCTAAACTCTATTAAATCACCACTGTACATTTTCCAGTCAAGCATGACACTTCCTTTTTCACCTGACTAATACTGAGCCCCTCAGTATATTTTCTGAGTGGGAGTTTGCTGAAAATTTTTTTTGTTCTGCTGTGCTTGCAGCCAGCTCACACAGTAATGAGATAGAGTCTTTTAAAAGACTGCAAATACTAGTTCACCAAAAATAAGTTTTATTTTGCAAATTCTGCCTAGTAACTGAATACATAATTCTTTATGTTTCCCTCTCCTGCAAGTTAAGGGAAAGTGACGGACCATCCAGAATTTTTACAGACTGTCCCCTCTGGTCATGCATTGCTAGAGATGATACTGTATGATGCGTGACTTACCTACAAGGACATTGGAGGAGTACTGAAATAAGCAGATGCTCTGTCAGCAGGCTTTTAAAACATTGATATTGCAATCTGAGACGCAGTCAGCCATTACATGCATATGGCCTTTATTTATGGAGCTGATAAAGGTTCTATGTCAGGAGCAGTCAAGCTGCCTTTTTTACTTGCTGCTTTTCTTCACATTAAAGAAAACTGTTGTCTGGATATTTGTCTCATGAAAGCTCTAGATTTGGGAAGAAAAGCAGGATTTACCTCCTGACTCATCTATTAAAAATAAAGGTCTACAAACCAGACAACTTCATCCAAACAAATAACCAGGGATTCCCTATTGTAAATCCCCCTACTTCATATGCAGATGACATCTGAAATAGGTAGATCTTCCCAGAGTTACCTATTTCTCTTCATCAGCTAGAAAGTGAGCACAGGACAACCAGCCTAGATGAAGGTCAGAACGCCACAAATGCCCATACCACCAGAAAGAGAGTAGATGTGAATCATAAAAAAAATTTTACTGTTACTGTGGGGAGGTGTTGGCACAGGTTGCCCAGAGAAGCTGTGGCTACCCCATCCCTTCAAGTGCTCAAGGCCAGGTTGGACAGTGCTTGGAAAAACCTGGGCTAATGGAAGGTGGCTCTACCTAAGGCAGGGTGATTGGAACTAGATGATCTTTAAGGTCCCTTCCAACCCAGGCCATTCTATGATATGCACATATTCACTCATACATAAATTCAATTTTGTGTCCTTTTCTATAATCAGTGTTCTAGGTCATTTCATGACAGTATTAAACACATTTTCCACCAAACTCCATTCCAAGCACCAATGACAGATAAGCAATCTGAGAGAAATCTGGCACGGATCAAAGGGAAGGATGGTGTTAACATTAACAGCTACCATACAAGGAGCATTTTGCATTATAAATAAAATAGTGTTGCTCAGCTGCACAAGGAGTGAAGTTCTGAAGTCACTGAGCTGCATGGCTGTGGCTCAGGGGAGGGTTTCAGTTCACGCTCAACACTGTGTTTGATTACTGGTACATCACCCAAAGGCTCACAGCAAAACAGATGATGGGACACAGAAAAGCTCGTCTTCCTAACACAGCAAAGAGAACTGCTGCCTGCTGACTGACAGCTCCCCAGCCAGCTTGTGCGCATCTAATTACCCAGCTGCAACCCAAATCAAAATGCCCCATTGCAGCTGGTGTTTCACTTAATCCATTCATAACACAAGCTAATTAGCATTGATGTTTTTGAACAAGTTTATTCCAAATGTGGTCAAGGCCCAGGCTTTCAGCTTAGTTGCTAGGACCCATTGAGGATCCTGGGAGAGGCTGTGTTTCTGCCCAGAAGGCATTTTTCTCTCTTGCTGGTGAAGAGGCTTAGGAGTGGATTCAGGGGAAGATGTTGCTCTGGGCTGAGATGAACACTGGCATATAAGCAGTGCTGTTAAGTAGCTCTTGCTGCTACACCCTACCTTGATGCAGGAGCGTTTGTAGTAGAATCATAGTATTTAATACTTTTCCTTGTGTCTGAATATAGATGTCCTGATTGAGTACTAAAAAACCCAATGAAAGTAAAAAAAAAAGGAAAAGGAAAAAAAAAGAAAAAAGGGAAAAGGAAAATGAAGAGAAATGAAGAAAGATGAGAGAGAGAGAAAAAGAGAAAGAAAAGAAAAAGAAAAAGAAAAAGAGAAATAAGAATACAAAAGAAAGCCTGTAAAATGGGAGAAGTCATGGTATAATTCTGTACTTTATAGCATTCTTTATGGGCAGAGATGAGAAACGAGGCCAGTTACCAGAGCTTTGCATTTAATTTTCAGCCTACGGGATTAGAAGATGAGAGCAGGTGCTAATGGGAATTTTGCCCATGGCAGAAAATCAGGATCCTGAATCTTCATCTCTGGAAATCACAAAAACCCTTAGCAATGATCTATAGTGGTTGCACATGGAAATTGGTGATATAAGGAATTGTCACTTGGCAGAAACCTGACTTTCCGCTCCTTCAGCACACCACAATTTCAGTTTAATTTGTAACAGGATGCAAGTGCAAATGAACTGACAACAGAGCTATCAGCTATTCTGTTGGTAACACTTGGAGCAATAGTTTTGATTTGACTAGACACAGCTGTCCACTGCATGGAACGACCTTTAGCCCCATCCTTGGTGAAATTCAATTCCCTCCATGTCTGACTTTGTCCATGGGGACTTGACTAGCAGAGCTGCCAGAATAATCAGTGCATTGCTTAATGACAGGCACTGTAACGAGCAACACGGTTGTGCATTGTCAGAACTGGAGCCCACAGCACGGGAGAATGGGCGGAGGGGAACCCCCTTGTTATTCAAAAGGAAATAAAGTGATTGTATAGGAGCAAATGCAAATGCATGCAGCTGCCTTTGCTTGACAAGTAGCTCCCATGTGCTGGCACCACATGCATGTATGTAAACATGGCGTTTCCTCACGTTTATCAGCAAATACCCCTTCTTACTAGATTTGCCTCGCATAAAAGACTGGAGTTCTGCTTCTGCTCTTCACTGTACTACGGAAAAGCATAACATTTATATAAATCTAAATATGCATGCATCCCATATGGTGATGCTTACAAGGCCATCCAGATCTATATCATCTAACACGTACACATATATATATAGATGTACACACTTTTAGTGTGTTTATTACACTGACCACTGCAATAACAAAGATGTCTATGCTGCAAGTGTCAAAACCCAGGAATTGCACAACTTTACAGCTATTCGTGCAAACTTATTTCTGCTTGAGTGTGTCTCTCCGGCTGTGTGAATGAAGCACTCTCTTACATGTGATAGGAAAGGCATGTCACCATGGGATTAACATGTATGTGCCCCAGCCTACATTATGGCTGAACCCACAGAGATGAACCCAGTGCTTCTTAGTTTTTTTCCATTTGATTCAGCAGCCTGAACACAGTATGTTGCATCCAAAAGTGGACCCATCCTTTCCTTCACTGAGTATCACTGGAATTATGCACTGCTTTGGCTGGCAAGACTTGCTACAACCACTGCTAGTGGGAAATTACAAGGGGTGAGACATGAGCTCCACCTGCCCCACAAGCCCCTGGGGATTTGTCTTGCTGCTATTTTTGCTTTGGCAGCACTATGGGCCCAGGTCTGTGGAAGATTTGTGTTCAGTTATTATTCTGACGTACTGCCAGTATTTTCCTGAGAAATACAAGAGAGAAATAGGGAATGTTGATCTTACACAGCTCATAACTCAGCCAGAACAGAGGGGAGTTTTGTGGGAGAAGGGGAAGGCATGCCTTCAGCTGCAGGGTTATTGTTCCTGCCAAAATTCAAAGGTTCTTTTTCAAACAATAGAAATATTACTGCTTCTTTTAAAAACCCCACAAAAATAAAGAGGCTTCAAAAGTCTTTGATAATGGAAAACCTTAGGAATGTAAAAATTCTGGCCTTCACGCCAGCCAATCAACAAGAAAACAAGGTGGCCTCCTTGTCTCTGTAAAATCATATTACAATGGGGCATGTTAAATAACACAAATACAGGAGTCACTGCTACTGCCCTGTCACACTCTCCCTACTAACTACATCTGTTATTTATCCACGAAAGGGACAGTCATGGAACGGTTTGGGTTGGAAGGAACCATAAAGATCATCCAGTTCCAACCCCCTGTTTGGGGCATGGACACCTTTCACTCAATGTGGTTGCTCAGAGCCTCATCCAACTTGGCTTTGAACACTGCCAGGGATAGGTCAGACACACCCATAAAGATCATCCAGTTCCAACCCCCTGTTTGGGGCATGGACACCTTTCACTCAATGTGGTTGCTCAGAGCCTCATCCAACTTGGCTTTGAACACTGCCAGGGATAGGTCAGACACACCTTCTCTGTGCAACCTGTGTCAGTGCCTCACTCACAGCCATTAAAGCCATTCCCTCTGGTCCTGTCACTACATGCTCTTGTAAATAGTCTCTCTTTCTTGTAGGTTCACTCCAGGTACTGGAAGGCCTCAATTATGTCACCCTAAAACCTTCTCTTCTCCAGGCTGAACAATTTCAATTCTCTCAGCCTTTCCTTGCAGGAAAAGTGCTCCATCCCTCTAATCACCCTGGTGACTTCTTCATGACTCACTCCAACAGGTCAATGTCCTTCCTCTGCTGGGGACCCCAGAGCAGAATGCAGCACATACACGTTAAATAATTCTCCTCAGATAAATCCACCCGACACTTTGTTGCAGACAAGGCTGCACACAATTTGGTCAATTACCATGGGGCTTCTCTTCCCCATCCCTGTTTGCTCCTCCATGGCTCTGTCCTTGAACTCCCCTGTCATCTTCCCCAATACACTGACAAATTTTCACCACAGCCTTCGGCAGCCCTAAACAGTCAGGTCCTCTCTGGCACTTGCTTTGGGGTAAAGGGTTTGCTATCTCCCTTGCTGATATTCATACCTTTCCTTCTTGTTTGTCCTCTACTTCTCTCACTCTAGTTTTAATTTGTCACCTTTTTCAACTTTTTTAACTTTTGATGGCTCCATTTATCTGCAGAAACCTGCACAGCCAAAACATTTTTTTTTTTAAATTCTATACCTCCTCTCCAAATGCCTAAATAATTTAGATGCCAATATTTAGGATGGCTGCAGCATAGTAGCTACAATAGAACAGTATCACCTCTGGCTAATTCAGAAGCCTTGACTGGCCTTGACTGGTATGACGCATCACAAGAGTGTGTTGTGCAAAAAAAAATCTTGGTGTAGCTTTTCTGTATGCTTAGTCAATTGAGCATTTACTAGTTTTTATTAACTTAAAGCCAGATATTCTTTGTTCAAAGCCCTCAATTATTAATGTAGGAATAAGGCAAACTGAGATATCCATATAATATCCACCTTGTTTTCCAGCAGGGTGACATGCGCACAACTGAAAATACGTGTTTTCTTCCATATATATGCAAAATTTTAATTTCCTCATTTGATACTTTTTTCCACTCTTCAACTAAATCCAAATAGTTGAAGGCAAAGTAGAACATAGATGAAAGTTATGAAACAACTGCCAAAGGTACATAAATCAAATTCCTCATGAACAATCTTCCCCTTTGTTCCTCTGCTAACAAATTCACCTAAGAGCTTGCAAGAGTGGGTTTCTGTAGGTCCTACTAAAACAACGTATGGTAGAACAAATAGAAAGTCCCTCAACAATTTAGAAAAGCGTATTTTTTACAGCCCTGAGAACTAGAATATCAAACTGATCTTTAGATAAATACGCCCTTCCCAGAATAGGTCACTAGAACAAGTAATGTAATACTAAAACTGGAAGGTATTTATCATCACACTGAGATATATGGGCATTTCCCTAGTCTGCTGCCAATCTCAGTGGCCTGGAAAGCCTCCTGGAAACTCCACAATATGCAACTGTACAAAGTGCTGTGTGAGCATAGCAGAAAATTACTACTAACAATGTAATACAGTGGGACTCCCGAAACTGGGGTAGGTAGGTAGAAAATGCTGCGTCCATCCCTACTGAAGAGGTAGCAGGTAGGAAAAAATAATTCTACTTCTCTAAATAGCTAGCTAGCTTAGATAGATAGATAGATAGATAGATAGATAGATAGATGATAGGATAGATAGATAGATAGATAGATGGATAGATAGATAAAGAATGAGGCACAGTCACAACAAAAACAGATCAAGAACATGGTGACATGACATGGCATCTCTGCTCCTTTCCAACCACACTTTTCAAATAAGGTGATCATCATCTTGCAGTTCCTTAAAATGTGGCTCACACTCAACTATTATGGCAAGGATTTGAGGCCACAGTGAAAGTTGTGCTCCCTGGGGGAAGCAGGAAACAGGATGAAACCACTCTACTTTCCAGTTCTTCATGTTTGCCAAAAGCCAACACCTCCAGCTACTGTCGTTCAGAAATTCCCTTCCCATCCTTAAGAAAGGTGCACTCATTTAGTCACAAACAGGGAACTCTGCCAGCAGTCTCAAAACCTGCAGATTTCGATTGCATCAAATTGTTTCAAAGTAGATTTTCCTCTTGATACTGGAGTAGAAGTCAATTAATTAAGACCCATTTCTCCCCTTCTCTTCTCCTGCCCTCTTTCTATCCCACCCTCTCCCTACCTCCCACCAGATAAAGCAAATTAAATGGTAGCAGTAGAACCACCTATTCTGGGACAGGGATTCTTGGAGAACCAGGGTTTTCTCTATCTGCACAGGAAGTTGATGCTATTACTTTCTCAGGTGAGCTTGTATCACCTCTAAAAGGTGCCCTGCATGTTATTCCACAGGACTGGAAGTCCCACTGCCATTTCCCAGACATGGAAGCCCAAATACAAAACAGAGTGAAAGAAAATGCTTTCAGCTCAATCACTTCCATTACAGTTGATGAACACTGTGCTTGGAATTGGCTGAAAACAGCACCATGTATGAAAAAGCTCCTTCTTAACCTGTGTGTAACTGCCATGTTAAATGGCCAAAAAGCCACCACTCCTTTTCCAAGGTCTTTCTTCTCACTGGTGTGGAGGAGGAGACAGGGGATTATGGGAAAATCCTTTGGGATGTCACATCCTCCTGGAAATATCTCTGGCACATGGTCCCTTGTCTTGTGTGAAACAGTCATAGCTAAGCAGATAAGTGTCGAGTAATTTCTGAGAAATTAGAGATCAGTAAATCAATCACCTAAGTGAGAGGACCAAACGTACATTGGTTTGAATCTACTCTATGGAGAGGATTAGAAGAAAGAAAAAGAATTTTACATAATCCAGCCCCTTCACCAATGTTCTGTATTGCATTCTTTGCTTTCCCATCTGGAAATCAAACCCAAACCCCTCCAACTCACCCAGGGCCTAATCCTCACAGATTGAAGACTACAGAGGTACTTCAACCGAAATACATCACACATCTTCCAGACACCTCACACATTACCTGTAAGCTTGGCTCAGTTCCCAGAGTGGGAATTTAACCCGCTTGAAGTGAAAATCAGAGGAAATCCGCTGCCAGTGGCTCCTATTTGCAGATGCAATGTACTAAGCCAGGGAACCACATTCAGGGTCAACCCATCAGCTCAAGCAGAGTCTTTAACCTGGCAGCATCACACATGTCTTCGCTGCCACTGGTGCAGGATTTTACTCTGAGGGAAATGGCCAAGGTGATAAAATGTTACTTTCTTATTTTCAAGCATAGAAAAGTGAAAACAATATCAAGAATATTCTCATTCTAATTGAAAACACAGTACCAGTTAATTGTCTTTGAAGTCAGTGTGTGTGTGTTTTTGTGTGCGTATTTTGTGGGGGAAGGGGAAGAAATAGATCGCTGTAACCAACAACACCCCAAAGGACTATAAATCAAACAGCATACAGATGTTGCTATCAAATATAGCTCCTTTTGCACTACATCAAAAACCTTTAATTAACAACTAATTTATTCATGTGAAAAAAAAATTTCCCTTGCACCAAATAATTGTATTATAACCGGGGGACTAGTCTGTGTATTTTCCCCCTCTCTAAAGCATGACAGAGGAGGAAATTGAGTCTTTAGAGAACAGCAAAGTAGAAAAATGCATCAAAGATTCAGAGTGCTTGTTGATTGGCTTTTGGGGTCAGCAGAGACCGAACCAGCTCATTTAATGAACAAAGCCACACTGCAAGGTCTGTTTGTCCTAGGACTTGCTTTTAATAAAAAAAGCTTATAAAGATAAATGGCACCCGCTGACATCAGGCATAGTGAAGACAGGTGTTACACAAGCCTCCCTGCACAGCCATGTCACTTGGGCTCCATGCCTCTGGTTTGTCATCCATGGACAGGGCCCATGGTGCAGATTGCTGAGCAAGTTTTCAGCCACACAGGGCTTCAGACAGAGTATCCAAATGCCTTCAGGGTGGCATCAGCAGCCTCTGCACATGCTTGAACCCCAAATGTGAAATACCAGGTTGGAAAATCAATTCCTTCCCTTCCCTCCTGTTAAGACACATAGAATCATAGCATCCTGAGTTAGGAGGACCCTACAAGGATCACAAAGTCCAATTCAAAATGCGTGCTGGAGCAGCCCAGGGCTTGCTGGTCTTGCATAAGCTAAGAGCCTATGCACAAACATCCCTGCACCCCAGAACCAGGACAGCAAAGAGAACGACATAGCACAATGGGGTCATCCTCATCTCCTCCCAACATCACTAAAGCAAGAACTGGAGGGATGTTTCTTTTTGTTTCTTTTTTTTTCCTCCCTAACTTTTTGCTCGTGATGACTATTCTCTGGTGAGGTAAGGTGCCATTATCCTGCCTTTAATGGCTAATGAAGGCGAAGCAGAGTAAGTAGTTTACTGGTTGTTTCATCTTTGGGGCCCCATCGTGCATGTTTTACTGTTCCTCTGAGTGCAGTGAAGTTTCCCATTAATGCTGCCATTGATTACAATGTACAATCTTGGGGGCAGGGACTGTGATTTTCTTTTCATTGGCTTAATGAAAAGCACACTGACTTTTAATTCCTCTGGATTCTGTTGCCTAGGTATTAGGTGGGAGCTCTGATGATGGGAGCAGCGGGGGTACAGACATATGGCCTTGTCACACGGTGTGCATGCATTAGCTGGCGCTAATGCCGAAGACCTAGGCCACAGCTTCAGCACCTTTCTCTCTGTTCAATATCACCTCTGAATCAATACCTGGGTAGTGCGCCACCATGCACAAGCTATTCTGAAAACTCCTTTGCTGCTGCAAACATCAAACTTAACCAACAGCGCAAACTATAAACATGATGCAACCAAGAGGACTATAATAATGGCAACCTGGTTAATTGAATGTTTATGTATAAAATTAAATAACTGATTACACCATTCTAATGATATATCACAGCATAGGAATTATTTGAAAGACAGCCAAGACTTATTTTTGCCTTTGTGAGAGCTTTATGCTGTTAGACATAAAAAATAAAAATGTTCAATACAACCACTGTAATTCATAAAGAACACTCCGAAAAGCTTAAAAAGAGTTTAAAAATTGATCAACTTAAAACTTTCGGATATATTTCAAATATGCAGTTATATGCTATGTTTTCTGTACAGATTTCAGAAGTAATTTTCAGAAGTGATATTGTTCTAGAGTTTAAATCTAAATCTTTTACACATGTAAAGCTCTGAAAAAGACCTAGATATAGGTTACTCTTAAAGAGGTTTTGGTTAGTTTAATTTGGTATCCCTCAGCCCTAAACATCAAGCCCATGAACAGGACAGCTTGACACACAAAACTGAGTATTGCAGTCCTCATCTACCTCCATTAAGTAATTACACCTTATACTAGCCATGAATGTGTTAAGATAGGTTTCCCAGCAACCAAGAACAGGTTCCAGTATTCCTGTCAATCGGTACTGGTTGTATAAGAGAAACGAAATCCAGACAACATGAGAATTCATGGCTCTAAGGGGTGGATTGATTGGTGACTTGATGGTTGAGACACCCACCTAGGTTCAGGTCCTGCTTCTGCTAGTGACTACAAAGATGAAAACTGCTTCACCTTTTGAATCCGCATTTATAAAATAAAGACATTCACCTCTGTGTGAAATTCAATGGGATATGATGCTCAGGTTCTTGTGAGCACTGCAAATAAGGAAAGAAAGATAAAAATTCCAAGAACAATCTCCATACTTCTATCTGTGATCTAAGCCTAGTGCATAAAATCTGACAACTCTATGCTGGGTTTAAACATCTTTTATTTTTGGCTTTAAATTGTCTACCTTCTTATAAATCTGGTTAGAGAATATAAATATACTTGGTAAACAGCTCCTTGAAATTAAGTAAAAATTAAAGCACACAACATCAAGACACACGCTAAAAGAAAATGCGCTGGCATATGGAAGCGTTTTTTATTATTATTGTCAAAATTCAATGCTAAATCCATGTTCTCTCCAAACTGGAGAATCCCCTTCTCCCTCCAAATGACCCATTTCAGATGAGCAGAACTTCACCATGGTGTGTGCCCAGGAAAAGCTAGGGAGAGGAAGGGGCATCACTGGTGGATCAAACTAGGGGTACTCTAACTAAGCACATCAGCATCCTTCATTCCTCAAGGGCCTTTTTACATTTTGCCCACTCCTTCTATTTCCTGTTTTACCTCATTCCTTCCCATTCTTATCCCCTAAACAATAAAATCTCAATGGGAATGCAAATGCAACCTTCCATTTAAAATCTCAGCCAAGAAGGCAGTGTGTCACCCATATTTATGAGCTCTAAATGGCTTTTATCAAAGAGAGGTCACACTAAATCGCCCTCAAGCTGTCATAAATACAAATGACTTGACATAGGCTGCAACAAGACTTTGGGGGAAAATTGTATGATCTGCTGTTGCAGTTATGCTATATCACACAGTGAGCTCATATATTTCCACTGGCAAGGTAACCTGATCCTTCAAAGGACACTAATAGGTGAAAGGAGGACAAGAGGAACAGTGAATCAAGCCCTGCATGCTTATGCATGCATGCACCTCCGAGCTAAAACCCAGGCTCCTCTCCAAAATGGAAGAGGAGGTTCTTGTGGCTTGGAGCATGAGATTTCCTTGGCTGCCTTAATGGAGAGGGAAGCTGCCAGCCAAGAGAGAAAGATCCAGGGGCTCACTAGGGTATTTATTACCCATTTTGAAAATTCATGTGAAGGCATGAAAATTATTAAGATATGAACCAGAGTTGTCCAGACTCTGAAGACTGGACCACTTCCAAGCAAATTAAACGAGTCATTCCTCAATCTCAGCTGGCAAAGCCCAGAATTATAGCAAAGTCTACCGCAGGATAAAGAGGAGGAGGCATGAACAGGGTAGTGGAAAAAAACCAGCACCAGCTCCTGAGATAACAGGCCCTAGTTACTTTATTTTCATTAACCTCTTTTTAAATATTTTAACTGATGTTTATACATGTGCAAGCAAAAAACCATGCATATATAAAGAAAGAGGAATTCTGATCCGATACCACTTAGTCCATAGACAATGGCAGCAGTTTAGGGGAGCCTCTAGAGATGGAGTTTAGGACAGCCCATTGAGCACCATGCCCACTCAAGTTATGTGCAGACAGCTTGGCATGATTTAATGTGATCGTGCAGAGGCTCACATTCAACAGCTCTTCCTATGGTCACACTGGGCTGTTGCATCAGCTTACATAAGTCAACTCCAATGAGCATTAGTTTGTATTTTTCTAGCTAGGATGAAGACAGTGCCTCTGTCTGCTTGGCAAACGGTTACAGTTATAAGACAGTTTGGGTTTCCTGTCTCTAATGTAGTAGAGGCAATATGCCAATTTTCAGCAATCCAGGTCAGATGCAGGCATTTATAATGATGCCCTTCTCAGAGAATGAGTTCTCTAGCATTAAATTATGTATTTGAATTAAAAACTGAACGTACTGATCTTAAGCTACTGAACTTGATTTTCAACTGCCATGAGCCTGGTGGTAAGCCACTGAGCAGCACTGTCACATTCCATTGCTGAGTTTTTCAAAAATCCTCTGTTTAGGAAACCTCCTCACTTTGGAGTTGAAAAGAAAACCTGGTGAAATGCATGTTTGAGAGATTTACCATCAAAGATGATGATAAGAGCATAGACATAAGAGATCCTGTTTTGAACTCCTACATCTTACTGCTTACCCCAGGTGAATCATCTCCTGCAAGTGTTAGGGGACAAACAGACTTACCTGGAGCTAGGAGATGAGGGTTATCAGATCTTCTCTGCTTGTTGGAAAGTCCCACTGTCAGATGGGAAAAGCCCAAGGAGTAAGTGAGCTCAATGCACTGTCTGAACCAGCTCCCTGTGCTTCCAGAACTTCACCAGCTTCCACAGCTGGTCTCTTGGCATGAACTAGCACTGCTCAGCTTCACGAGTAGGGAAGCAGAAAAGACACAAGGCATTCTTGCAACACAATGAGGTGGTGGCAGGCTGACCTGTGCCAACTGGTCAAGCAACAAGGCTCAGCCATCTGAGAAATGTCACCTGGAAGCTGTCCAGTCGCCTGTCCGATGTGATTAAAAGCAAAATATGAAATGCTTCAGAAGAGGGAGAAACAGGATCACAGGTCTGGGTTGCATAATCTCATGCATTTGTGTAATCAGTCTAAACAGAGTGTGTATGAGCTGATCAAATGTTTTTCATTTCAGTGTACAGCACTGTGGAGCAAATCAGAGACCAACAAGAGCCAAATACAATGACAGCTTTGCCACCACTGTTGTAATCAGAGCTCGACAAAAGGGCACTGCCAACCCCAGTCTCTAGAATGGCAGGTCAGTCTCCTGACTGGT
Organism: Acanthisitta chloris; assembly: GCF_000695815.1. Taxonomy (NCBI): domain Eukaryota; kingdom Metazoa; phylum Chordata; class Aves; order Passeriformes; family Acanthisittidae; genus Acanthisitta; species Acanthisitta chloris. The sequence continues at coordinate 40,547 of NW_008666316.1, read as the reverse complement.
TAAAGAAGACAGCACGTTCTTTATACCAAGTACCTATATCTAAGATAAATATCAGTAGTAGCTGGTAAACACAGGGTTGGGGCTCAGTTATTAAGTCAAGCATCATCAGAAAAAGAGGCAGCAGGACGTGTATATGAACTGTTCCACACTGGGAGAGATCTGAAATTTATTATCGATTTGTTTAGAAAGAGTTGGATACAGACTTTGTGAGACAACACCAGCCCATACAAAAACATGGGAGGAAATTATTATACACTGTCATTTATGATTGCAGCACCACTCTGGTTTGGAAACACCCAACTTTACTCAACCACTGTACAGAGAAGGTACATTGGGTCAATGCTCTGAAGGGCTGACCAACTATTCTGTGTTAGGTACCACTTTCATACTCAGATTAGCATACATGAATCTGTAATGAATTATTAAACCTTAAGCAGATGCAGTTTGGATCTATACTGCCTTAACCATACACCACCCCCACCCCAAACGTAGATTCATTCACTGATCACCAAAACTCTTTGGCACCAGACAAACAACACACTGTGCAGCCTGACATAGCCCTGGGATACTAAGTGGTCATCTTTTCCTTAAGCTTACATAGACAAGGATTAGTTACCCTGCAGAAGTTGCACTGCTTTTACTATACGGATAGAATTACATTAAGGTAACAAACTTCTAGAGTGCAGTTATATAAGAATGAGAAATAAATTATCTCTAAAACTATCCTAATTCACATAACTGTGCATAATCTAGGTATCATATGACTTACGATTGTTATATTACATTCATAAAATATGAGGTGTTGTCCTGGCACAAAATCTCGACTGGTTTATGCAGACCAGACCTTCAAGTGTTTCCTGTGAAAAACGTTATGGTATATGTCCTAGGTACATTTAAACTTTGAAGACTGGTGGTTAATGTAAGTGATTTTTGAGAACTAAGTTGACTTTTCTGAATGCTCTTCTCTATTTTCCCACTAATTTTTAACTATAATGTTGAAATGAATATAAAGCCAAGTTTGCAAGCCTGAAGGCTGAAATCCTCTCCCACAATGCACAGGTGGTACAGCACAGCTGTGCAAGCCACATGGTGCTTTCCTGCTTTCAACCTGAACAACTTCAACAGCAATGGAGTAAGGCTTTTCTCACTCCATTCAAAATAGAAATAAAGACAGATTTTAAAATCCATCTTTTTGGGAGCATGACAGCACAAGGAACCAGGCTCTGAGTCCCACCTCTGTGCAGAGCAATAAGCACAACACCAAGAAGGAATGGTCAGTCATTGACCTTGACATACAAGTCATAGAATCTTAGAATGGTTTGGGTTGGAAGGGACCTTAAGGCTCATCACCTTCCAACCCTCCCCCACGGGCAGGGACACCTTTCACTAGCTTCCACTAGAATAGGTTTCTCAGTTGATGGTGTCTCTGACTGTGTTCTAATACAAATGAGTTCTCCATGTTCTAATCAAATTGCCCCCCACCAAACTGAGTTTATCCACAAAAGTACTAAAACCTGCAAAATATGGCTGAACAGTTTTCATGAACTTTATAGAAGTGAATCCAATGTTCCTAAGAGCTTCCTAGTGATGCTTCTGAGAAACAGGACTTATTTCCCTTGGAGAAACTGTGCAAGATGGAAAATTCTTAAGTCCCAACTTTCACAGAATCAAAAAGTCACAGAATATTCACAGTTGGAAGGGACTCGCAAAGATCATCAAGTCCAACTCTTTGTCCTGCACAGGACACCTGCAAGAATCGTGCCATGTGCCTGAAAGCATCATCCAAATGCTTCTGGAACTCTGTCAGGCTTGGTGCTGTGGCCAGTTCCTTTGGGAGCCTGTTCCCATGCCTAAACACTTCTGTGTGAAGAACCTTTTCCTAATTTCTAACTCAAACCTCCCCTGACACAACTTCTGGTCATTCCCACAGGTCTTGCCAACGGTTGCCAGAGAGAAGAGATCCACTTCCCTTCATGAGGAAATTGCATACAGTGATGAGGTCTCCCCTCAGTTTCCTCTTCTCTAGGCCAAACAGACCAAGTGACCTCAGCTGCTACTCACATGGCTTCCCCATAAGGCCCTTCACCCTTCTTATCCTTTTTGAAAATTGTCACAATGTTAACAAGCTTCCAGTCATCTGTGACCTCTCCAGAACCCAAAGACCCTTTAAAAATCATTGAGAGAGGCTTTGTGATGACACCAGCCAGCTCTTTAAGTATTCTTGCATGAATCCCATCAGGCCCCATTTAGAGGGATCCAGCTGGAGCAGCAGCTCCCTCAAAACATCTGGGAGTTTATCATTCTCACAGCCATGGTCTTCAGGCTCAGAGCACTGGGACCCCCTTAGTCCATCACTGGTACTGAAGACCAGTGCAAAGGAAGCATCAAACATCTCTGCCTTGTCTACATCCCTGTCTGTACGCTGACCAGCCTCATCCTGTACTGGGCCAATGCAATTTCTGCACTGCATTTTGTCATTAATGTATTTAAAGAAACTCTTTTTATTGTCCCCATAGTACTGGCCAGCTTCAAATCCAGCTGAATTTTGGCCACACAACTTTTCTCCCTGCAGTGGAGAGCAGCATCTCTGTATTCCTCCTACATCACCTGACCACTGAGTATACACCATTCCACTGAGTATACACCATCCTTTTTCATGTCACCTCCAAAAGAAGATGCTTGGTCACACAAGTTGGCCTTCTGCCTTGTCTGCTGGACTTCTGACATTTAGAAACTGCCTGTTCCTGTGCCTTTAGGAGTTGGTGCTTAAAAGGTGACCAGCACTGATGTGCACCAGCACCTTCAAATGCATTTTCCCAGCAGACCTTACTCACCAGTTCCCTGAGCAGCTCAAAGTCTGCTCTCCTCACATTCAGGGGTTGGTCACACAAGTTGGCCTTCTGCCTTGTCTGCTGGACTTCTGACATTTAGAAACTGCCTGTTCCTGTGCCTTTAGGAGTTGGTGCTTAAAAGGTGACCAGCACTGATGTGCACCAGCACCTTCAAATGCATTTTCCCAGCAGACCTTACTCACCAGTTCCCTGAGCAGCTCAAAGTCTGCTCTCCTCACATTCAGGGGTGAAGTTTTGCTGGCACTTTCTGTTAACAGGCTGGACTTCTGACATTTAGAAACTGCCTGTTCCTGTGCCTTTAGGAGTTGGTGCTTAAAAGGTGACCAGCACTGATGTGCACCAGCACCTTCAAATGCATTTTCCCAGCAGACCTTACTCACCAGTTCCCTGAGCAGCTCCAAGTCTGCTCTCCTCACATTCAGGGGTGAAGTTTTGCTGGCACTTTTCCTCCTGTTAACAGAGATGTTAAACTCAATTGCTTTATGATTGCTGTGGCAAAGCCGCCCACTGATCACCACTTCACGTGAGACCCTCTCTGTTGACAAATAACATCTTTTCTAGTCAGCTCCATTAGTGTCTGTATCATGAAGTGGTCATCCAGCTGTTTTAGGAATCTTCTGTAGCTGTTTGTGCTGGCTGTATGGAGTTCCCAGTAAACATCTGGCAAGTTGAGGTCTCCCATAAGGACAAGGGCAGTTGATTTAGAGGTGTTACTTCGTTCTTCAAAGAACAATTCATCATCATCATCATCCTGGCTGGGTGGTCTATAGTAGACTCTCATGATAACATCCTCACTGTTTGTCCTTTAATCCTTACCCACAGACTCAACTGTACCACTGCCACTTGTAAGCTCTATACATTCTAGCCCTTCTTTCACATACAGTGCCACCCCTGCAAGTCACCTTCATTGCCTATCCCTCTTGAAGAGCCTGTAACCATCCAACATAGCATTCCAGGCACAGAACTCATCCCACTAGGTTTCACTTATGTCAATGATGTCAAATCTCTGGTATTGGACTAAAGCTCCAAGCTCCTCTTGTTTGCTCTTCATGCTGTGTTCATTGGTATAGAAAGAATTCAGGTGTGGTTCATTATAGGTGACACCTCTTGGAGCAGATTGAGCAATCCCATTAGTGCTCACCTCCTGAATATTTGGCATACAATCCCTCTGCCTATCACTGGCCAGCCTGGTATTGCCTTTTCCTCCTTTCAAACTCATTAAAAGCACTATCCACTATTCCTGCTAACTTCTATGCTAGAACTCTTTTTTTCCCTCTGAGAAAGGTGCATCACGTGTCAGTAGACCAGGTGTTGTATACATCAACCCATATTCATAAATCCCAACATTTTTCTGGTGACACCAGCCTTGGAGACACAGCTTGGTATGAAGGATCTGCCCACTACCTTCGATATGATTTCTTGCTACTGGAAGGATAAAGGAAAACACTGCCTGTGCTCCTGATCCTTCAACTAATCGTCCCAAGGCACTGAAGCCTCTTTTGATTGATCTTGGACTTCTCTTTGTTATCTCATCACTACTGATAACAGATGATAATCAGAGCAATTTACTAGACTAGGGAATTTTTAGTAATGTCCCTTACCTGAGCCCTTAGGAGGCAGCAGACTTCCCTGTGGGCTGATTCTGGTCTGCATATCAGGCCCTCCACTCCCTTAGAAGGGAGCTCTTTAAGTATTCTTGCATGAATCCCATCAGGCCCCATAGATTTAGAGAGATCCAGCTGGAGCAGCAGATCCCTCAAAACTTCTTTCCCTCTTAATAGAAGAGGTCTTGATAGAGGGTGGAGATTTTGTTGCCCTAAGTGACCCCTCCATCGCAGAAGGACCTTTATCATCGTCACGAGTTGACTGTCCTTGTTCCAGGGCTTCATACCTGTTGTAAGAAGTGCTTGTTGTATGTGTCATCTTCAAGTTTTCAGGAAGAGGAATCTTCCTTCTGGTACAGCCAGTGACCAGCTTCCAGCCTTCTTGTTCAACAGACCCTTGACTAGCTGCCTGAGAGGGTTCCAGGTCCACCTGGCTCTCCACTGGAGTGGAGGTTCAATAGACTGTTGTGTCTCTGAGAATAACCTATCAAGCTCTTGCTCATTTTCTCAAATACTGCATAGCTATTCACTTCCTCATGTAATTCCTGCATCTGGCAACACAGCTCATCAACAACAGCACACCTACTACAAAAGGAATGATTGTCAGTCCCAGCCTCACAGAGAGGTTTCAGGCACTTCTGGCAACCTGAGATCTGGAGAGCTACACCTACCACCAGACAGTCTGTCTGGCTCAAGGCCTCTGACACGCCTGGTGTGCTGCCCCCGGCAGCTACAGAGGAACGAGCTCTGCAATGTGTCAGAACCATGCCTGAGAGGTGTGACACCATTGACAATGGGACTGAAGAGACATCTTTGCGTCCTCTGCCACCTGCTATTGGGTCTATTTGCTACTTCTGTTGACTGCTCTCTGATGGTCAAAGAGAAATCCTTCCTTCTCACCATGCCTGTGCAAACAGCTTGTGCAAACTGCTGCACCACATCCTTCTGATGTGCCACGTCCTGTTTGCCTGGCCTGTTTGCTGTGCTTCTGGTCACCTGCACTCTTTGGAGCCATATAAGTCTCCTGTTCTGCTCCTGGCAATGTCTCCTCCACATCTGATTGGCTGCTGAGGGCTTCCAGGTCTGAACGGGGCACTCTGGGCTGCTGCTTATGTGTCCCTGAGCTCAGGAACACCCTGTACAGTTGGATCCAATAGTCACCTTCGGACTTACCTCAGTTATCACTGCTGCCACTGCTGCGGCTTTGTGGAACTGCAAAGCTCTTTCTGCAAAGGTTTTAGCCAATTCTTTGAGTCATACTTCTCTCACTTTTTCCAGTCCAGCCCTTGGGCCATATTAGCATTTCTGCTCCCAGGAAGGGAGCAGAAAAAGCTTTTCCTATAACTTCCCCAGTTTGCAGCATTTAAAATCTTAGACCATGGTTTTTTTACCTCTTTAAACACTGTTCATCCATATCTGGCCAATCTCTGGCTTGTCTGGATCCCCAGAATTCCTAATAGCAAGACACTTGGGGACTTGTTTTAAGTTTGCATTTTACAGGTCAACAGCATTTTGACTGCGCAAAATACGGACTACTTTGACATCCTAATTGGATCTTTTGTTAGCAAGTAAGGGCTGCTACACTGAAGATAAATGAAACAACTGAATTTATACACCTGTGCAAGCTTCAACATAGGCTAAGCACAGTCAAAATGTAAATATTGCCATCCACTGCTACTTTTTAAGCCACTGCATCCCAATACAAAATGATTATGATGATTATTCCAGACTTGAGCCCTGTTTGTTCATGTTTCCTTTACATGCTCAGCTCCTCTGAGCTGAGCTTAAGGGCTAGAAAAACTTAGCCAGGAAATAATTATACCAATGTTTGTTCTATGTGAACAATAAAAATGCAGTATTTTAAACTGCTCTGGGGATGCCTCACACTTTATTTGTTTCTTGCGGTGGTATGAAGGATACCTTTTATTTCCATTAGGCCTACAATTTGTAGCAAACAAAACATTTTCAGTTACAGCAAGAGGGTGACAATGACAACAATTATAAGAAATGGATCAAGCCTACTTTTGAGTCTTCTGCTTGGTGAAATATCAACAGAAAATTTCAACCTTAAACAGCCTTGTAGTTGTTACTGCCTCTGGAAAAGACATCATGAAACTTGCAGGCAAGCCTTGGTGGCAGATGATGGGGGCGTTTTTTGGACCAAAAGAGAGCGGACAACATTATGAAACTGTAGGTTACAAAATATTGACCAAAGTCACCACAACAGATCAAAATATATTTTGGGATCTGGTCAAAATCAACTTGCAGGTGGTCTGGACTTTCAGTGAGTTAGTTACTCCATTCATTTATCAAAGACTTATAATTTTAGAACTCTATGTATTGCACTGGCACAAGTGAATGTCACTGCTATTGTGTGACAGTAGTGTGATGATAGAAAGAATATGCTTAGACTTCAGGTGCCTGCCCTGATCAACTTGACTTAGTGAGTGGCATCTCTGTCCATAGTGGGGAGGCTGGAACTAGATGATCTTTAAGGCCCCTTCCAACCCAAACCATTCTGTGATATTATGACTCTGTACTGAAAAATCAGTGCAAACCAGGTGAGTTCCCCAGGCCTATTCAATCATTCTACGGCTTCCTCACGAGAGGACGTGGAGGGGCAGGCACTGATCTCCTCTCTCTTGTGACCAGTGACAGGACCTGAGAGAATGGCATGAACCTGTGCCATTGACAGGAAGAACATTTACAGAAATATCTAGTGACTGTCTTCTTGGGGTACACAAGATCCCACACAGACTCTTTAGCAAATTCAGAATAATTCTCAGATTCATAGTTCTTAAGGCCAGCAGAGACCTGACAGGATGAACAGACAAACATTTTTGGCTGAATCAGATATGTGGAAGGAGTTTCTGCTATCAATCCATGTCCAGCTGGCTTTTCTGGACAGGGGTTGCTGCCAGCCCAGTTTTGCTCTTTGCCTTGCTATCTGAGTGGGTCCTAAACAACATCTGCTCTCCAACAAGGCTCGATATCTTTTGGATGAACAGCTAAACTGAGAGCCCATGAAGTGATCTCCTGAAACCACAGGACAATGGATAGGAACAAGCTGCCCAGAACATGACCTGCACATGCCAGGTCTGCTACAGAGAATGATTTATCTGATATTTTATCTGGGGTATCTAAGCTGACCACTCAGTTTGCCCATCTATGCTTTCAATCCCACTCAGAAATTGCCTGGTTCAATGCATCTTTCAGAAAGTCACATAACCGTGCCTGCAGATATCAGGAGATGGAGAGTTTTGCTCAAACAATCGTATCACACTCACTCTTCAAAACATGCTTACCATACCCTGATGTAGCCTGACTGGTTATAACTTCTATTTGCTCATGCATCTGTCCCTTCCAGGCAATACAGAAGAAGGTTCAAGAGACAACAGGCTGCCGCTTACCAAACAACTAAGAGGTCTCTGTATGTTTGAAACATGCAGCAGGATGAAAAAAATATACACACAGTACTATTGCAGTCTTCGCCGACAGACTTCTTTGTCCCTGTAGCTGCCCTTGCCCCCCATAGCCCATGCTCCCCTCTGTCCTCCTAAGCCCTCCTCTCTCTCCATTCATTCTTCCAGAATTTATCCCACTTCTTTAACTCAGCATGTGTCTGGGCAGATGTCCAAAAAACCTCCCTTCAGCAACCCAGAGGGAGGAAATTCCTACAATTCAGTCCAGGCTCTTTCTCCCCACCCATCTTCCTGCCTTTACTCTCCCTCATTTTCTTTTTACTTCTTCCCTTTTAACATGCTAGATGATTGATAACACTTGCCTCGCCTCGTCCCTGCCTGTTTGAGACTTTTCTGCATCTGCAG
>NW_008666316.1:25067-32201 GCF_000695815.1 Acanthisitta chloris | reverse complement strand
TGGGAACCCCCCTTGGTTCTTTTCATAAATTCAGCAAATAAAAGGAAAGAGAAGAAAGACACAAGAGAGTCTGGAAAGTTTGAGAGGAGGGGAAGGGAACAGCTAGAAAAAGCCCTTGATTAGGACAGGTCCAAAACAAACAAACAAATTAAGAACAAATCCTTTGCATGCCCCCGATTCTCTGTTTGCCATGTAAAAGTGAGTGAAAAGCTTTGTTCTGTTGTTTTGCATTTTGGGGCTCAAATATAACATCCGTGCAGAACTTCTAGCTACTTGTGATGCCATCAAGATGAATGAGTTTGCTGTGCTAAATTTACACTTTTGGATCCATTCATTTACTTGAAAATCTTGGACTTAATTTAAAAACAAATAAAACTGTTTGTCTTTCCAGCAGCAGAAAGTTAATGTATCCTCACACCTTATACTTCAGAATCAAAAAATATATCTAATTTTTATGTGTCATGCTGCTGTGCCTTATGTTTGTACATATGTGTAAATATCCTGCCTTCATAGTTCTCAAATATCCACAGGATGCCATACTAATGTCAGGATTTTGATTAGATGTTCACATTTACCTTATGATTCACATTTCAAGCATGAAATTAATTTAAACTGATGAAACTGATAAGGCTATGTTATTTTAGCCCTGTACAGAGTACATGTATAATATATATGTACAATGCAGAATCATAGAAAGGCTTAGGTTGGAAGGGACCTTAAAAATCATCTCATTCCACTTGCCACTCACACCCCCTGTCATTGGCAAGGTTTATATACATGTTTTACATGCAACAAACTACCATTAGTGACTTAAAACTATTATATATTTATTATCGATAGTAGTAGTAGTAGTAGTAGTACCCAGAATACAAGTGAGAACTCATGGCCTGTACCAGGATCAGCACATCACTGCACCAGGCAGCATGTGCTGAGACATCAAAGCCCTGAGAAGTTTCCTGAAGAATGCATAAAAAAGAAAGACTGTTATGCCCATTTAACAGAGGGAATCTGGAGATGGAACGAATTATAAAGAGAAGGGTTTATTTTATCTAACTTAGACATCCAGCTGTCTACTGATTCCACAATCCACTTATCTCCAACAAACCATCATCTCCATAGAGTTCTCTGAGAAAGACCTTTAGTGACTCTCTACAATGTTACATGACTTCAGGATATGGAAAGATGTCTTTCTAATCCAACCAATATCATCCACAAAGTCTCTGTCAGAGCTGGGATTTCTGCCCATATATCTCATTCCCTAGTCCAGTGCCTTTGCAAAGCAAGTGAAAAAAATAATCTATTTTTCTTAGTAGTGCTACCTGCCTTCTCAGTACCAGAAATGTTGCTCTTTCAAACCAGGAGAAACAGATAGCATAAATTCTTCGTATTTTATTAATCAAAATTCTGAGTTCTGAGGCTCTTCCTGAAAATCAAAGATAGGCTTCATTTACATGATAACTCAAAGTAAAATAAATTCACTGGTGTTTAGAAGAAGTTACATTTAAATCTTAGTAAGTCAGAAAGAAAACATAATAATCAGCAGGATTATTTTTTTTCTCTTATTTTTAAATTAAGGCAAAAAATATCATATCAGTAACACCTGGGAGCACTCTATGTTGAATATTTATTCCTTGTTAGCTTATAAACTCTCAGCATCCTTGCAGTAAGTGATCTTCCTCTCCTGGGTCTGGAGTATACTGGTGATTTCTGGGCAGGCAGCAATTTATCCACCTGCCTCAAGCTGCTGGCTACCTCAACAAGATCTGGGGAAGAGAAGACCTCATTTATTTATTTGAAACAACTACAAAGTGCTATTTGGAGATTTCAGGCATATTTCCATGTCAGATGTGTCCACACTGAAGGTCTCCTAATGCAAAGCTGGTAATTACCAAAGGTGAAATACCCAACACAAACATCCAGCCTACCAACCCAGCATCACTGAATGACACATCCCATGAAAATAATAGCAATAATAACCCATTATTCAAAGAGATTTCCTGACAGAAGGCTTGCTTCCCTTGAAAGAAAATGTTAATAGTGTCCTACAAATTCAACATGACCTTCACAAATAATTCATTGGAATCTGAAGCCTGAACTTGTAAAGACTGGAAAACTCTACTGTTTTCCGAGAAAATAGCTCTCAATTACTGAACTCTCCAAAAATAACTCAGAAGCCTGGGGTAAAGAAATTATCATTAAGCTCCCAAAAATGTCCTAGACACAGAACCCCTCATGTCCTGACTCAACACATGGGTTGGTCTCATCTTCTAATTACTTAAGCTTTTTTTGCCCCACCTATTGCTGCATTTATAATATGGCCTTTCCACTTAAAATATTGCAAAATACTAGTCATGAAAAGTGAAACACAGCCCTTTGCTGCCCCACTGCCTAATTAAACCTTTCTACTGACTGCTGCCATCAGGCAGAGGCAGCTCTCGATCCTGAAATACAGCCCAGAGCTGGCAGACATTTATCTTCTTCACTCAATCCCATGGTGGACTCAGCTGCAGCGATATGAGCTCCCAGTGGTGCTAACAAGAGGAATCTGTCCCTGCTGGGTCCTTAATGGGTGACTGATAAATGACAGCCCAAAGCTTTGGGTTCAGAGAGGAAACCTCCCTGGTCTGTTTGTGGCAGCAACTGTGAAGGACCAAACAGAAGCGTATTCTGTCTCAAATATTCTGACTGTGATGACAGGTAAGATGCAATTGGAGGAGAGGGTCCTTGCAGAGGTAGGGCAGTGCTGTTCTGATACAAATTCCTGCTTCATCTGGAGACTACTGCTCACTTTCACTGACCCCTGACTTACTTCCTGGAGGAGAGCTCAAAGGGCTGCTGTGCACACAGTGAACAGAACGGGGTGAAAAATCGAGTTTACATAAGAGGCGTGCACCAGGTTACCTATAAAGGAGAGGGAATTGGGTCCCTCAGCTCTCTTTTTTCTCCCACTCCCTCTCTTTCCTCTCTTTGTGTTTCACTCTCATGCTTTGCCTCAGCTCTGAAACATTCACATTGCAGGACCAATGCAAGATCTAAGGACTGGTGACTGTGCTAGTGCTCTTTTCTTTCTCCCTGAGCTTTGCTTGGGCAAAGCATGGCTGTCACACTTTACCTCTTCACAGAAGTTTACTGTGGGAGTGGGAAGATTGTGAAAAGTGGTATTGTGGCTTGTGAGTCTGCACCTTTAAGGAGTTTGTTGTCAGAATTGAGAAGTTACCGCAGTGTACCGTATCATATAAATTAAGGGCTAGTTATCCTCCACTCTTGTGGAGGTACACTGTATAAATTTAAGAGCTTGTTTGCTAACACCTTTTGGGACTAAATATTGTGTTTGTTGCTGGAGGTATGGTGACTGTACAATAAAACCTAAAGTTCCCTGACACATGGTCTGGTGTTTTTGTTCAGCCTAACGAGAACTCATAATGAACATCATGGTCCCTACAGGTGGGTCATAATAGCAATGCTTATCTGATATCCCCTCTCCTGACCCCTTGCTGATCTTGAAAGTGATGCCACTGCAATGTCAAGCCACGTATTTGAAAGCAATATAGCTTTATAGTTTCCACTGATGTACAAAGCTTTGGCTCAGATTCAGATGTAAATTCACACAAAATACCACTGAAGATCAGCCAAACTAACTCAAACTAACACCATCTTCCCTGTGCACCTCATCTGTGTCCCATTAGAATGACTGTAAAGGTCAACCCAAAATCCCACTGGCATTGCTCTGCTCTGTGCAGCCATGGCAGGAGAAGCTGTCATGAGCCAGTAGTCAGTGGCTGCAGGATGTTCTGTGGGGATATTTGGAGTGGTTTTGAAAGTGGTGAATGAGTACATTAGCTTCTTGTTGTGCCCAAGTTATGGGGCATCACTCCTATAATTAATTTAGGTGCTGTTCTATGAGGATGCAGCTTTCTTGCTTCTGTCTTCCACAAGTGAACTTGGCCACAAGGCTCTATAAATGGTGTCTGTGTAAGTGTTCCTCTGAGGTACTGGTGCATGAAGGTGGAGAAATGATTGTAAACACACTGTGGTCAATTCTCTTTCCTCTCCATATATTTATACTACAGACAATTCCCCTTTACTTCAGTAGGCCAAAGTTTCAGGTTTGGTTTTTTTAAGCTGTTGAATTCTTAGAGTCTCCCCAAAGGGAAAAAAATAGGATGGGTTTATTAAAATCTATGATCATAAAAAACAACTGCAGACTTTGCTCTGAATAGACCCAGTAAGTTTTAAACCATGTTGTAACCACTAGTAGCTAAGGACTTGTAATGTCAATCTCATTAGTCATTGGTGTGGGTGGAATAAATGCCCATTATCAATGATTCTTTTATAATTCCACAGAGAATGTAGTCCAGAAAAAAAACCAATGGGATGGGTCAGTAATTTCTTCCCACTTATTGAGCAGCTTTAGATACTTGATTTTGAGCAAGATGTAATTGGTCATTCGTATGTGGCAGCAGAGCTATGAAGTGAAGGGAAGAGAAGATAGCACTGGGCTGCAGGGTTTTACATAAAGAGAACATGATGCGGCATAAAGGACCCTATAATAAACATGGAAGGCAGAAAATCTTGTTAATAATTAGTAGCATGACATCATCTGTAGGCCTTGCCCTGATATGCCAATAAATCAGACTCTAAGCCCCATGAACCTCATGCCTTTGGCTTCTGGTTGTATCTATAGTATGGGACACACTAAAATGAATATGAGTATCTTTAGCTATACATGTACTTATATATGTATCTGTATCTCTGTCTATATAGTTTATAATCATATTTATATCTTTTCCTGTACCAATCAATCTCCATCTGCATCTCTATGTCTATCTCTTATCTCTAACTCTATCTGTATCTCTTACTCCACCTCCATATTTATCTCCATATCAAACTCTATGGCTATTTCTATCTTTATCTATATCTACTTTAGGACCATCATTTTTATTTAAAGGTTTACAGAACACAAAGAATGGCTACCTGAAGGACAGCACAGAAATTTAGAGGAGAAAAACATGTAACAAAAAGAAACAAATGGAAAATTATACATTCCTGCATTGTCTTTTTCATAACCAAATTTTAAATGATTGTTTATGAAGTTGGTCTGTGTCCCACTGCCCCTGGGTTCAGTGAAAGTTCCTGGTTTTCCCTGTGTAACATATGAATTTAACCTGAAGGGCAACATTATCATTTGACCCGTGAGAGTGTAAGCCCTAAAGATCATCAATTCCATTAAACTGGTGGCCCAGTCACTCATTTAATGCCTCCACATCAGCTTGAAATAAGACTTACAGTTTGACTGGTCAAAGTGAAAAGGGAAGGGTAGGAGGGAGGAAGAAAAAAAAAAAGGACAGATTGGCACAGCAATAAAATTGAAAAAAAAAAAATAAAGAAGAAACACCCCCCAGTGAAAGCATTGTCAACAGCATGTATGGGGAGGAGGAATTTTACAACCTCCTGTAACCCAATGGTCTTGAGGCACTGCCTTTCACTGTCTACCTAAGAACAGGCCTTTGAGAGCTTGCCAAAAACATTTTTCCAGAGATTGAGGCATCATCCGGAGGGGCTGTCTCATACTAGGAGGCTTTGCTTTCTCATCAGCATGCAGTGTCCATGCTGACAGCAAAGCCTCAGATGGGGTGAATGGGATGCCTACGCCCCTACAGCTCCTGCCCTGGGATCCCTGAAGAGACTTCCAGCCTTCCAGAGTGCTGGCAGAGTGCTTTGAGGATGCAGCTGCAGAGTCCTTATTTCTGCCTGCATCCTTGTAATGCAATTAGTGTGCCCAGGCTCTCTCTCTCCTCCTCTCCAAGCCCATCGTCTTTTCCAGGCTTGTCTGTCCTTGCCCCACGTCCCTGGCTGCTCTTTGGTTGTTGGTTTTCTCCCATTTTCTCCATATTAATGCTCTCCACTGAATTTCCCATAGGTTTTTGGTTTGATTTGGTTTGGTTTGGTTTGGTTTGGTTTGGTTTGGTTTGGTTTGGGATGGGACGGGATGGTTTGGTTTGGTTTGGTTTGGTTTTCCCCCCTGAACTACCTAGCATCAATAAGCAGAGAAAGGGAAATTTGCTTAGAAAGTGGCTTGAAGGAACTCCTGGAGGCTGCAATACCATAGCATAGGTTTTTGGTTTGATTTGGTTTGGTTTGGTTTGGTTTGGTTTGGTTTGGTTTGGTTTGGGATGGGACGGGATGGTTTGGTTTGGTTTGGTTTGGTTTTCCCCCCTGAACTACCTAGCATCAATAAGCAGAGAAAGGGAAATTTGCTTAGAAAGTGGCTTGAAGGAACTCCTGGAGGCTGCAATACCAATCAGCCTGGTTATACAGACAAAATAATCAAAAAATCATCAAGGACACCAACTTGGGAGACTAAATCAAACCACATATGTCCCCAAAGAGATGAAATAATAAAAACAAGCATTGAGGAAGTTTTCCTGCCAATGACCCCAAGGAGGCGGTGACCACTGATTCCTCCAGAAACCTGACCCAAGAAAGGTTGCACCAACACTCAACACTTACCTCCTCTCTCTAAGACTGTGGTCTTTCTCCCCCTTGTCATCACTACAAGATGTTATCAAACAATTTCCACAGTCACAAAGCTCACATTTCGGGCTGGTTTGGTTTGGGTTCTGGTTTCTTCGGTGGTTTGGGGTTTTTTTAATACAACACCATACTCATGATGGAATTAAAGACTTTAGATGAAGTGTTCAGGACCAAAGCAGGACATGAGGTCTCACCTGCATTCCCTGTGTCCCATGTTTCCACCATACTTCAGGTTTGTATTTACAGATGTATATTTCCCCCCCCCCAGTTTTCATGCCCAAAGGGCTAGATGCTTCCAACATGAGACACAATCCTAAACAGTCTCCTGGAAGAAGCAAAGCATAACTACAATGCCTGACACCTGCTTTCTGTCACTTCTCATTTTTCTTTTCAAAATGTGCAGCCAGGGTGGAGAAATGCCATGTCAATGGTGTCAATTCAGTTGTGAGATGAGACTTGGGATTTTTTTCGTTATGTATTATTAAAAAATCTCCAAGAGCAGAAAGTTTGCAAGTGGGTGCAGCCAAATACAGTCTCTGCTGCTGGGAGCCAGTTGAGGTCCCCAGTGAGTGAGCTGACCAGCCCTTTCTCTTGGGAGAT
>NW_008666316.1:20368-25049 GCF_000695815.1 Acanthisitta chloris | reverse complement strand
TGGATGGGGGCCCAGCAAGTGCCCCTGAGCCACCCTGGATTTTTGGAAATGTGATGGAAACTGACAGAAGATGCAATCTGTTTTGCCTTTCACTCGTGTTCTGGCACCTTTTGCCTCACTGGTGTCCTCACTCCTCTGGTCCCCGAGATGAATTAAGCCAGCTGGCTCCACACCTCAGTGCGGAGGTGAGGGAGGAGGGGAGACCCTCCTCCTATAAGCCCTACTTACACAGTAATGAATGCCTTTTAGCCATATCCAGTGCAAAAAGTATTACATTATCGAACAGGGCCTCGGCACTCTACCAGGCACTCATGTTTGACTAAGTGTTCAGTCTCCTTCTCCAGGAGATAGGTTAAATTTACAGCTTGTGCCCTCCAGCCACAGTCAGGTCCCTTGAAGAAAAAGGAAGCTGCTCCTTCTTGGAGCACAGGTTATCCATTATTGTCTGCCCTAATCAATGGCCAGAGGATCCTGGGCAGAACAAAGCCCAGCACAGTTCCTTGAGCAGCACCCCAGCCATACAGCACCTATTTCACCACAGATCCAGCATCGAGAAAGAGAAGTGATAGGGAAGGGATCGTGGGAGACAGAAGCTGCCAAAGTGATGGAGAGAAGCATCAAGGTCAGGTTGGATGGGGCCCTGATCAACCTGATCCAGTAGGTGGCATCCCTGCCCATGGTGGGGGGGATTACAACTAAATGATTGTTAAGGTCCCTTCCAACCAAACTATTCTGTGATTGTATGATACTGCTGGCATCCCTTAGACTTCTTTTTGGTGGCTGCTTTGTTCCCACTTGCCAAGACAATGAATAAATGGATGCAGGATTAAAAAAACCCTGTGACCTTGTGCTTTTTCTACGTGTCAGTGATCTGAATGCAATGATTTGGAGCAGGTCTGCAGCAAGGTGCATGAACCATATGGCAGAAATCTCTTTCCTTTTTCCACTTCCCTGAGGAAATAAAGCAAAGGAATGAGCCCCACAAAGCCCACGGCTGGAGCAGATGAATGGATGCTCTTCCCTTCCCTTTACCATACATGCACTAGTATGCTGCAACTCACACATTCTGCAAAGTGCTCTATATACACCTCCAGCAACTTCATTCCCCCTGATCTGCATGAAGGCTATACTCAGCATGAAATAGTTTCATCACAGGTCTTTAATTTATTTGCTTAACCAGCAACTTCTGTCTTCTTGCTGTCTGAAGACCAAAACATTACCCAAAATTTATCTTGTACTTGTAATCCTAAATTTCTTCTCCACCATCAGTCCTAGATTTGACCTCCACCATGTGTGGCCAAATCTATTAAAATACATTTGTAAAGTTTGATCGAATAATTGATTTATAAACTTTATATCTTTAAAATTCAACACAGCATAAATACATAAGCCAAAAGGCTTTCTGAGAGTTCTATGCTCTAACAATGATTTTTTATAAAAAATTATTATTGAAGACCACGGAGAGA
The DNA here is from genome assembly GCF_000695815.1 of Acanthisitta chloris. Lineage (NCBI taxonomy): Eukaryota > Metazoa > Chordata > Aves > Passeriformes > Acanthisittidae > Acanthisitta > Acanthisitta chloris. The sequence goes on along the minus strand of NW_008666316.1, from coordinate 23,583 downwards.
GATTTTCCCTGAAGCTCTTTTTATACAAACCAGTATCCTTAGCCAGTTAAGGCATCACAAACTACACATGACCGCTAGTACATTCACCTATACCAAATGCTCAGTTCAAGTAATTTTGAAACCATGGATGGTTGAGCTAAAACTCAGAAATTATTAATACACAGAGTTATAGAACCATAGAATATATTATGTTCTAAGGGAATATAAAGATCACAGACTCCTAGAATCATAGAATATTCATAATTGGAAGGGAACCATAAGAATCATCAAGTCCTTCTCTCTGCCCTGCACAGGACACTTGCAAGAATCATGTCATGTGCCTGAAAGCATCATCCAAATGCTTCTGGAACTCTGTCAGGCTTGGTGCTGTGGCCAGTTCCTTTGGGAGCCTGTTCCCATGCCTAAACACTTCTGTGTGAAGAACCTTTTCCTAATATCTAACTCAAACCTCCCCTGACACAACTTCTGGTCATTCCCACAGGTCTTGCCAATGGTTGCCAGAGAGAAGAGATCAGTGCCTGCCCCTCCACTTCCTTCATGAGGAAATTGCATACAGTGATGAGGTCTCCCCTCAGTTTCCTCTTCTCTAGGCCAAACAGACCAAGTGACCTCAGCTGCTCCTCACATGGCTTCCCCATAAGGCTCTTTACCATCTTCACTGCCTTCCTTTGGACACTCTCTAATAACTTAGTATCTTTCTTATATTGTGGTGCCCAAAACTGTACACAGAAATCAAGGTGAGGCTGCACCTGCTTAGAGTACAGCGGGACAGTCACCTCCCTCAACTGGCTGGCAATGCTTTGACTGGTGCATCCCAGGACACAGCTGGGCCTCCCAGCTGCCAGGGCATACCATTGACTTATATTCAATTTGTCATCAGCCAGAACCCGCAGGTCTCTTTCCGTGGCACTAATATCCAGCCTCTCGTTCTCCAGTCTGTATGTACATCCAGGGTTGCCCAGTCTCAGGTGCAGAATCCAACACTTGCCCTTGTTAAACTTCATACGATGGTGACTGCCCAGCCCTTCAATTTATGAAGGTCCCTCTGCTACCATTGACTTATATTCAATTTGTCATCAGCCAGAACCCGCAGGTCTCTTTCCGTGGCACTAATATCCAGCCTCTCGTTCTCCAGTCTGTATGTACATCCAGGGTTGCCCAGTCTCAGGTGCAGAATCCAACACTTGCCCTTGTTAAACTTCATACGATGGTGACTGCCCAGCCCTTCAATTTATGAAGGTCCCTCTGCAGAGCCTCTCTGCCTTCAAGGGAGTCAACAGTTCCTTCCAATTTTGTGTCCACACTCAGACTGCAGAGCCTCTCTGCCTTCAAGGGAGTCAACAGTTCCTTCCAATTTTGTGTCATCTGCACACTCAGAGAATAGCTCTTCAACTCCTGCATCCAAGTCATTTATGTACACGTTGAAGAGCACTGGAACATCATCAGTCCAACTCCCCTGTCATGGGCAGGAACACCTTCTACAAGACCAGGTTGCTCCAAGCCCCATTCAACCTGGCCTTGAACACTTCCAGGGATAGGGCATCCACAACATGAAAATCAATCTTTCTCCAGCTTATTCTTTCTAGTCTAGCTCGATGAAGTAATGGTGATTGGGAACCATTCCCAAAAGACGGAACAAATTAAACAGGAAAAAACAAACAAATGACCCAGGACAGCTGAATCTCAATACAATTTGTCTCAAAGAACTCTTTCTATTCCATAAAATAATTAAATTCCAACACACAGAAGTCCTTGGTGAATGCAGCATGGGGAGGCAATCAAAAGAATAGTAGTAACAGTAAGTAGACAAGATTAAGCATTTAAACTTGCATCCCAGGGAAAAATATTAAAATTGAAGAAACTTCCTTAAAGGAAAATATAAATACCTAATACAATGAAAAATACATAATCTTATACATCCAATTACAAAACTGTAACAACTCTCATTTCCGAACAGGAAAAAGAACCCCACATCTGTAAAATCCTTCTATATATTTATATACATTGCATTGTCGAGCCTTTTCTGGACTGTCCATGTGTTAAGCAGTTCTATAAAGTACTCTTATAAGTTTTCACTCCTCCCAATAGCTTCCTCCATAACCCACAAGTGTGGAATAAAAATGTGGTATGCAATGAAATATCCAAGTAAACCTTTTTATTGCATATAGTCTTATGGAATAGTTTTTAAGTAATCCTACTCTTACATGAGAAGCCACATTGGATATCTGATAGCACAGAGAGCAAATATAACATTAATATTCATATTAGTAGTATGAGTGGGATTGATATGACTTGTTATTTTGTTGTTGTTGTTGTCATTATTATTATTATTATTGCTCATTTCCTTGCATATAATTGACAGCATCACTAAATCACAAGTTTATTTATCAATGTTTTCACAAGACCTAGAATACCAGCACATGATCCCTACAATTGTACACAAAGAGGAACTGCAGATCGAGATATACAGAAATAGTTTTCAGCTTGGGCTCATCTCAGAAACTTCTCTGTCTAATTAGATATCTTGGATAAATAATTGCGGACTTGCCAGCACAGTCACCAGGACTTGGTTTATTTTCCAATGTAATGACAGACTATTGTTTCTGATGAAACTCATCTAAGGGCTGTACATCTACCACTGATGCTCACTATGGAAGGCCAGCTTTTGGGAAAGCAAGAACTGGTGAATACTATGAGGGGAAGCATCAGAGCCTGAATCATTAAAGCTGTTGACTCTGGAAAACTCTCTTTGCTCAAGGAGGGTGGAACTCAAGGCAGGCAAACTCACACAACCACACTAGGCACAATTGCCCTATTGATGAGGACGGCAGCAGGGCTGGTTTTAGATTCACATCTCACAGAGGATTCTTCACCAACAACTTTACTTCAGAGGAATCATTTTCCTCCCAGCAAAATGCCAAGAAAAATACTTTCCAAGTCATCCAGCCTCTATATGCGATCATCTGTCTCCATTTTAGCTAACAGGATACACACATCCTCCACTGCTGACCAGAGGGTATTCAGCTTAGAAAACACTATTGCACAAAAACGTCTGCAGACTAACTACATGAATGGCAATATACATTTTTAATTTGAATAATATGCAGTGTTTACCATAATTAGACAGCATATTAACATGATTAAACCAGTGCTGTGGATCAGAGTGGCAAGGCACCCAACTTGAATCCAAAGCCTTTAATGCCAGTGGGAGTGTG
>NW_008666316.1:18024-20310 GCF_000695815.1 Acanthisitta chloris | reverse complement strand
AGGGGACAAAATTTTCCTTGACAGGCAAACAAATCCATTAACATGTCAACAGATTTTGCACGTATGTGCAGAAAAAATTAAAGATGTCAATGTGACAGTGTGGTTAGGAGGGTAATATTTAAAGACAGCAAAATGCCCACGTTTTACTATACGAGAGCAGGCAATGTGCCTTTACCCGTCCTGAAAGGCAGTGAAGGAATTGATTTTCAACAGTAGTTAACATAACAGGACTAGGAATCAGCAGAAATCGCTGCTATTTATGGCTGCTAGTTGTTGATCTCTAGCAGCCATCAAATGCCTCCCATTGTATTGCTATGTATGATTGCTTTGCATAAACCCTCCAAGTACTCCAAATCACAGTCTGCTCTCCTACTCATTGCTGGGAGCTCTGCCATTGATTTTAATCAGGCCAGAACTTCACTCTTGTTTCAGACAGCAGAAATCCTGGCACCAGATGTTTTCTCTGGAGCAAGACTAACATGATGGAAAGTGAAAATGGCGGCAAATGGACACAAAGGCTGTTCACACATTCAAAAGTGGGAGTGTCTAGTTGTGGAGACTGCAGGGATGAGGGTGAGGAGGGTGTCTGCTACATTTATTTAATTCTATGTGTTCGAGAAGTGTTAGCATGGATTTCTTTAGAGACAGCAATGGAGCACGTAAGAAAAGAAAAAGAAATTATAAAGTAAAAGTAGACAGTGATTCACGAAAGCTTTGTGTTTTTTCTCGCTACACCAGATAAGCACTCTTGCCTTTATACATAAAGGAATTCAGCAACAAGAGTTATTCCAAAACACAGCAGCTGCAGTGCATTAAGAGTGCTCTAACTGTTAAAGGGCATCTGGAACATCTCAAAATTAGTATTGCATCGGGCCACATGCCACAGAGATTTCCATACAATGGGCAAACTTCAATTCATTCCAGCTTTAGCTGTATTCCAGCAGTACATCCAGTGCTTAAGACTGGGAAAGCCCTTGCAAGCTGCACCAGTTTTGCAACTGCCAGGGAATTATTTTAAAAATACAATCTTCAAAGCAAAGCAGAGCAACCCACAATACAGAACTAAGATCATATCTTAATTTTTACAAATGCTTTTCTTATGACATAAGTGCCTAAAGCAAATAAAATGGCCTTCTGAGCAAGGTGTGATAAAAACCTGCAGGGCATCTTAGAGAGTGTGAGATCCAAACACCTAAAGCAGGCACAAGGTGGGACTGACATGCAGTATCTCAGTAGAATGAACATGATAACGACTGTAGATATTGTCATTTCCTGATACCTAGATCCCATTCAGACCAGTTTAACAGTGACATCATCTGATGAGGTGGTAAGGGAAGACAAAGAGGATGAGGTGATGGAGAACAGACAGCACTAACCCACAAGAGTATCTTGGTGACACCATCAGTACCAACAGGTCCCTGATCAAGCTATTTTCTTGTCCGTCTTCTTCCAGTGTGGGGTCTGTAGCCAAATCACCCCTCTCTTTTTCTTTCCTAAAGGTCACATGACTTGGGGCTGGGGAGTCAATGTGAACGGATATGGGAAAGGAAAGGAAAAAAAGTGTGTGTGTGCTGGCAGGCATGGTGGAATGTATAACTATGAGGTTTATGCAGTCATAGTTGCGGTAAAATGTATTGATTCAAGTTAAAAGAATCTCTGTATATAGTCTTGCTAAGCTTTGAGTTTTGAGGAGAAAGGTGAGAATGGGATATTCAGAAGTGTCCTGCATAATCCCATTCTCTCTGCCAGGGAACATGGGAACTTCACCACATTCTTCAGCTGCAAAAGACAATACTGAGCCCTTCTGATTATCTCTGTACATGCAGAAAAAAGCTTAGAAGACCAGAAAAAAAAGAAACCCTTAGTGGTTTATTTCCACTTTAAATCTTCTCTGGCATTCCTAGAAAACTAAATGTAACACTTCCGCTGAGTTTCAAGGGGATAGGAGAGCTGAGCTCTGCTGGTCTCTTTTGAAGCCCTTTGATAAGATGATGATAAGAGTGATATAAGATAGATGACGAAAGAAATACAGGATAAGCACGATTTCAGCAAGGAAAGGACTCTTTGTAATACTTTCTCGCATATCAGGACTTCTGACAAGAGAAACAAAATATTGCTCTGTATCTAGCAACAAATCCAAACTTGTAATCTCAGACTTTTTTCCAATTCCAGGTCTAATTGATGTTTTCCTTGCTTCCAGATTGAAGAAAATAATCTAGTCCAAAGGTTATCTGGGCGCTCCCATGGGATGCTGGGCTGAGATACACAAGGGTCTGTCCTGATGGA
>NW_008666316.1:11532-17986 GCF_000695815.1 Acanthisitta chloris | reverse complement strand
CTGGAGATCTTGGGTTCAACACAGTGGTTGTTGTCAAGCCTCAGACTTAGAACACGGACATGAAGGGACCTCTCTAGCATGGAACAGGGCTCACTCCTGGCAATCTGACTACAGAGTAACAGCAGAGCTCTCCTGAGTTTGGCTTCAGCTCTTGGAGGAGGAGAAGAAGGAGGTAAGGTGGATTTTTGCCTCTGAATTGAACTGCTTCAACTTCACTTTTGGCTGCTTGAAGTGTGTCTCACTGTGGCTGACTGTGCAGATATGAAAAATGGGGTAAGGAGTGAAGTGACTTCAGCTGTGGGCTCAGCTGGGAATTCTGCCTTGGTAGTGGAGATGGCAATAATGGTTTGCTGTGGCCATAGCCAAGGATGGCACTACATCTTGCATGGCTGAAGCTCCTACTCCCTCTCTGTGGCATCTGAAATCACATTAGCTGATAGCAACGTTGCTGGTGGAGACTCACACAATCAGATGTATCTTCTTACTCTTGCAAAACTCATTATAGTGAGAAGAGATGTCATTGATGGGATCAGTAGCACCACTGGGACTCAGGATTACTGATTGCAGCTGCCGAAGCAGTATCAGCCTCTCAGAGAGAGCATCCTTACTGTTCACGCTCTCTCTACTCCATGGTGAGATAGTATTGCTTAATAACTGCCTCAAATCAGCTATACATTCACAGCTCTGGGTGGCTCGAGGCATACTACATTTTATATTCCAGGTTTGGCTCCCAGCCTTTGACATATAAATAATTTTTAGAGTGGCCAAGGGTTGTGACCTATTTCCTGAGCTATAAATCTAGGAGGGCAATGTATTTGCTCTGCTTTGCTCCTCATACTGTAAACAAAAAAAATATTGTCCAAAGACTGAATGGGAGAGGAGCGCACACATTTTCTCTATAAGCAATCAGAAGCATGTATCAAAAATGTACAATCTGTAATGATCAGAGCATTGCAAAAGGGCTCTAATAAGAATATACTGACTAGAATAATACGTGCCATCCTTTCCCACATAACCTGGGTTTGCTGGACTGTGCATGCCCTCAGTGAATTCAAAATGACTAGAAATAAGAGAGAAAATAAAGATACAATATTCTTGACTTCTTACAGATTATAAAGGAGAAAACAAATCACAGAATGCTAAAGGGTTGGAATGGGCGTTGAAGATCATCTACTCCCAACTTCCCCTGCCATGGGCATGGATACTTCCCACTAGACCAGGCTACTTAAGGTTTTTTTTGAACACTGCCAGGATTGGACTATTTACATCCTCCCTGGGCAACTTGTTCCAGTGTCTCACCACCCTCAGAGTAAAAAATTTCTTCCCAATATCTAATCTAAATTCCTCCTCTTTCTATTTATACTCTTGTCTTACCACTACAGTTCCTAACAGAGTCCCTCACTAGCCTCCCTGTAGGTCCCCTTCAGATACAGGAAGGTTGATATGAGGTCTCCATGAAATGTTTTCTTCTCCAGGCTGAACTGCTCCAACTTTCTCATCCAGCCTTCATAAGGGAGGTGCTCCAGTCCCCTTATCAACTTCATGGCCCACCTCTTGACTTGCTCCAATAGCTCCATACCCTTCTTATTTTGGGGACGCCACAGCTGCGCATAGTACTCCAGGTATGGTCTCACAAGATCAGAGTAAAGGGGGAGTATAACCTCCTTTGGCCTGCTGGCCACTTCCTTTGATGCAACCCAGAATTCAGTTGGCTTTCTGGACTGTGAGTGCACATTGCCAGCTAATTTTGCATTTTCATCAGCCATCACCCCCAAGTTCTTCTCCACAGGACTGCCCTCAATCACTTCTCCGCCCAGCCTATAGGTGTGTCTGGGATTGCCATGACCCAGATGTAGGACCTTGCACTTTTCTTTGTTGAACTTCATGAGGTTTGCAACAGTCCATCTCTCCAGATTCTCAACTTGGCTGTAGGGTTTAGTATGACCCCAAAGTCTTCAAACGCTTTTTCATAAAGACTGGTTCACTTACACTGCCATATGAGTAGATGATTCTCTATAGCTCTGGCCTTATTGCTCTGTGCAGCCATAAACCACTTGGGACACCACACAGGTCCTGTCTGTGTACATTAGCTGGATTTAAATCCTCAGAATTAAACAACGATGAAGGGAAAGTGGAGACACATGCCTTTCCCCCAAAGAATCACAAATCTGCTGCTTTTGGACTATCAAGCCTGCTTCACTTCAAAACTGTCACTTCTTATGATAAGAGAGCCTTGGGCTTTCCCTCCCAGGAAGGAAAATACAGATGTCTGTCTGAACTTCTGCATACTTTGGGCATTGCCTTCAGCATCCCTGTGGCTTGCCAAGCCTTGAGAATTCCTTAATGTCTCTGTGCTGAGCCACACTGCAGACCTGCAATGCTCCTCCATAAAACCTGTTAGGATAAGCACATCCCTTTCAACACTGGTGCTCTTTCAGCTAAAAAATAGCTGTCAAGTCCTGGAGGTGGGTAAGAAAAAAGATTTAAATCTAATTTCCTTGAAAGGCTTCATCTTCATTCAAGTAAGAGAAAGAACAGGCTCCTTTCTAGCTTTTCCAGCCTGAAAGAATCAAGACAAAAATCTCAGAGACGGTCTCTCCATGATCCCTCTCCATGAAGGTTAGCAGAGGGACAGACCTTCCTGTTGAGTGCACAGATGTGGCACAGATGGAGCATCTTTTTTTGGTCCAGGCTGGGAAAGGGCTTTTGAAGAATGTTGCTAGATATGTAGATTTTGCCTTCAAAAGCAAAATTGGGGAGGTGAGAGCTCAGAAGTGGAGGTCCCATCTCAAATATTAAATAGCCCAGAAGTGCAACAGGAAAAGAGTGAGGAAGGAACAGAAGGATGAAGAATGAGGCCAGTGCAAAATATCTGAAGTATAAATATTCCTCGCAGTTTCTCAACTGCTGGGATCAGCCCTTCACAATGTATAAATCCACGCAATCCCACTGACTTTGGGGAGCTGTGCTACAGGTGCCGGTAGGAGATGTGTCCAAATCCAGACAAGCCCCACATCTCTCCTTGAAGCCAGATCCAGAGTCTTGATTGGCCAGTGGCAGGACACCCATGGGAGTAGCAGCACTGGATGGAAGAGCCCATGAGACCTGACCTAAAAGGAGCATCTGTGCACAATCAGTGTCCATCTGTCTGTCTGTTGAGCAGCACATTCTGTCCTGACTGTCAGACACAGCCCTGCATAAGTTGCTACCCAATCTATATTTAGCCCCTGATGTAACTAAAGTCAATAGTATTCCATTAGGGCAGCTGCTCCTAACTCCCGAATAGGCTTTCCTATGCTGGCCCCACCTACACATGTCAAAAATCTGGACATATACAGCAACACAACCTTACCGTGTTTATATACACAGTGGCACAGTTTTGATTAGAAAATATACGACTGTTAGCATAGTTTAACAGCCTGCTATATAACAACAGCAGTGCTTTTTTTACAAGAGACATTGATTCTCCTTGTCCAGGAGTAAGTTTAAAGAGCTTAAGCTTTGCTGCAAGTCAATATTGGTCTTTTCCTTTTTAGGGTATGTTTCTGCTTGGGAGCATTCCTTATCTCTGCTGATGACGACAGGTTCTGTGAAGCGGTTTGTAGTGTTTTCAGGGAAGGAAGACGTGCACAAGAAAAAGAAGAATCACATTGCAAATCCCACACTTGAGTCTGTAAGAAGTTTACATCTGGTGTTTTGTGTTATTTAAATAAGGGATTGTGCTAGGCACCTCATGAATATTCCTATATGATCACTTTTCCAAAGGAAAACTCCAATTTAAACATTTTGGGTTTCCTTTCAGATTTACTATGAAATGCTGCGGAAGGAATTGCAATGCAAAGCACTAGAGAATTGCATTTCCCTACCATAGCCCAGGGAAATGCAGAAATTTCAGGTATTACCAAGGTAAAGAAAAGTAAGAGATACAGACCTGAGATCACAAATGGGGAGGAGGAGAAAATCTCATATAACCTTGGCAAAATACCCATCCGTCTTTCTACATCATGTACATAGTGAAAATGTCCAAAACGCAAAAAAAAAAAAAAAAAGTAATAAGTAGTTCAGTAAAAAAAATTGTATTCAAGAAGTATGACTTAGACCTGAAGTTAGTACTGCCTGTGTTCAATCACGGGTGCTAGAAGGGTGTAAGAACCTCTGCTGGCATTTCTGAGAAAATATAAATATTTCTTTCACTAGCAAGAAACATTTAGGAACACAAAATGATGACTCAGGAGTCTGCAGAGATGTTGCTATTTAGATTAGTGTCAAAGCCAAGCCAACCAGTTATTAAACAAAGTGTATTCCCAACTGATACATAATAGTTCTTAGGAAATGAACAAATACTTCTTCATCTTGAAATTTAAAAGTTTCAATTAAAAATGATAAAGGATTCAAATTAATAAGTATCTGTCCAGAATACAAAAAAAAATAAAAACCTGGCAACATGAAGACATACAGTGAAGTGACATCCAAAAAGGAGCCTGAACGAACACATGGCCTGCAGTCATGTGTGACACCACAGTGCTGTGATAACAGAGGTCACACTTGTTTTTGAATGCCACTGATGAACCAGAGAAATGGTCTCATCTCTGCAGACCCAGACCTCAGCAGGCCCAGGGGCTCATGGATTTACATCCTTGGGAAGTCATACTAAAATTGACTACAATTCAACTGTAGACTGTTATCATAGAATCACAGAACAGTTTAGGTTGGAAGGTACCTGAAAGACCACCTAGTTTCAACCCTCCCGCCATGGGTAGGGGCACTTTCCCCTATACCAGGTTTCTCAGGGACCCATCCATCATGGCCAGGGTTCACACTTAGAGGGGTGGGGGATCCCCAGCTTCTCTGGAAAACCTGAGCCAGTGCTTCTACACCCTCATAGTCAAGAATTTCTGCCTTCTATCTAAACTAATAATGATTTCAAAAGTACTGTCTAAGAAACACACTGACTCCCCAGAGAAGCCTGGGTACAACAGGAGATCTCTGCTTTCTTTTTAAACTTTTAGGCATAGAGACTTTATTTGAAAGTATTTTCTTTATCCTCCCATAGTGATCAGAGGCACTGATGAATATGACAGAGAGAAACCACCTGTCAAGACAGATACCTGGCTGCACCTCTCCATTCCTGGGATCAACTACGTACCACCCTCCCAGAGAATAGCACAGGATTTATCACACCCTCCTATTCTCGAGAGCCATGCTACTAACCAGGTGGTCCATGGCCATATATCCTAGGTATGTCAAGTTCTCCCAAATTACCTACCTGAAGTCTCAGACAATGGGGTGATGCTAGAAGTCCTTGGCATGTAACAGCAAGGCATGAATTATCTCAGCCAGATCAGCTGAAGTCGATAAACCAGTTTGTACTTCTCAAAATGATTTGTCTAGAAATTCATTACATGGAGTAAACCCCTTGTAATGAGGGTAGACTCTGGAGGGAATCAGCCTTAAAATATGGGAAGCCTGCAATTTTTCTGCCAATCTATTCACTTGGTTCACAGAAAAGGACGTTTAGAGATGTGTAAATTCTGGAAAACATTCCACTGCATAATGGCATGACATTTTGCAGGGAGAAAAAAAATTGTTTTCTAATCCTTACAGAAATGTAAAATTTCCAGGTTTCAAAAATTCAGGGTCAAAGCAGGTGCCTCTGATGATGCATGCAGCTGAGGAACAATAGACCAGAACAGAAAAGAAACTCTATTTTCTTTATTCAGGTAAGAACCTCATTAAAAATCAATGGGCCTAATTTATCCCTGATAACATTCTGTTGAAGTCTGTGTGTTTACCCTAGGGATTCATTTCGCCTAATGGGTCTTCATGGGCAAACAACACAGGCAAGGCTTGATTCTTGGAAGCTACTGCACAGCAAATGCTACTACAAGACTTGATCCTATCGCTGGTGAAGACAGAGAGGGTAGAAGTATCTAATAGGCACAAAGTCCTTGAATGATGTCCAAATACAGCCTGTGGTGAATAAATGTTTTACGGCCAATCATATGTCACTGTGAATCAACTTTTTAATGGAAACTGCTAATCATAAAATGAAAGAACGGAGATCAATTTATACACTTCAAATGAAAAAAGAAATTTTGAAAAGAGATGTGTGTGATCATCCATCCCTTGTAGATACTGGCAAAAGTGAGTCATCCTGACCTACTGTGATCCTTTGAAGGAGGTAATCCTCTCCAGTCCCAGAAAATGAGCATTTGACTTGCAAGGCTCTGCTCCTGTTAAAAAAAAAGTCTGAACACTAAAGAGACTCATTTCACTGAGAATATGTGACAGTGAATTAGTGGCCCTCAGGTGTCAGTATACAGGCCAGAGAATTAAATTAAGCTCTTTGCTTCTGTTCTAATGTAGCAGAACTAATGCAGTCACGGCTCAGCACTGCAGCTTCTTAAATGTGGGCACTGCTGCTGCCACAGGGAAGGGAACCTGCTTTCCATCC
>NW_008666316.1:11214-11517 GCF_000695815.1 Acanthisitta chloris | reverse complement strand
TCAACGAGCAGCCCCAGAAGCTGTGACATAACGTCTGAAGACATGGCCAGGAGGAGGACCAGGCAGCAGAAGCAGCTCCAGTTTCAGTCTTAACACCATTAGAGGGGAAATCAAGCACAGGGGCTTTTAAGCACGGTTTGAGGAAGCATCAAGCTATGATATTAAAAAAAAACCCCAATACAAAATCCCACAAGACTGTGGTAACCCTTTCACACTTCCTCAGGGAGAAAAAGACATAGCTTGAAGGTTCATAAAATCCTTTTTGAGGAGAGAGGGAGAGGGAAAGGGAGAGGGAGAGGGGAA
>NW_008666316.1:1663-11158 GCF_000695815.1 Acanthisitta chloris | reverse complement strand
TTCCCACACATTTTGTGCTTCCCTGACTTGCTCCTCCCCCTCCCGTCACACTTGCTGCACAGTAGCAAGCTGGGTAAATATTCACCAAGATAGGAAATGATTAATGAATTATCAATTGCAATCCAAGAGCCATACGGTAAGATAAAATACTGCCTGCTATGTTTTTATTATTATATTGGAGAGAAGGTGGAGGCAGAAACTAAGTTAGAAGACTACTACCTCTATTATAGATCCTGAAATATAACCTATACTCTGGCTGTGCCAGGTAAGTTTATGGTAAGTTCAGCCTAGAAACTCATGAAAAGTTCTGCATTTGATTTGCACGTAACAGTTACTAACACAGTGCATAAAAATAACCCATCCTTGCCCAAGCAAATGGAGGGGCAGAAGGACAGCCGACAAAAGCTCATGCATAGCCAGGCTGCAATGGCACATGCCTGAAGAAGAGCAGGGTTTCTCAGGAAGGAAACCCATGCTTGATCCACTTTCATCATCAGCATTTCCAGCTGGTTAATGATCAAATAAACACTCCAAAAGCTTCTCATGAGGTAGTCAAGCTATTTTCCCCGGGAACAGTCAAGCCTCGTGATAACAAAAGCTGCCCTAACAAGTTCCTCCAAGGGCAAACTGAAGCAACAGGTTGATAAGGTCAATATTTTCCAATGATGTTGCTTAAAATATCCAGCAAAGTCAATTAAAATTGGGACAACCACTACTTTGGACTACTGCATTGGGGTGTAACTGCAAGACATGAAACTTTCATGCTTTAAAACACTGACCTTAACCATTTGCTTGTGGCTAAAGAGTGGTTAAGGAGCAGCCTTGTGCTGCATTTTTGACCTGACCACTAAAAACAAGGTATGGAAAAGGCTAAAAAAGCAGCATGGGCACAAGGACTTGACCATCTATTGCCCTGAGAGATAACTTCTCCCTAGGAAATGGCTGGAATCAATACTAAAGTTAATCACAGGAGCATGGAAACCCATATGTGGTCAAGGTGTTCCAGCTGGCTCTGGAAGAAGGAAGTGTACTACTCGTCCCTCCTGCTGCTTCTGCAAACATATGCACCAGCAGCTCAGCCTCTTCTACATTTGGACATGGATGACATTGAGTGGCATATCTTTAACAGGTCTTGCTTTTCTAGTTAATCATTAATGTTTGACGAGATCAGACTGCAGTTGGTCGTTAGTGTGCAGTGCTCCAGCTAATTAATACATCACCAGGAAAGCCAACCTGGGAAAGGATAGCAAACAAGTTCATTCCTGAGGCATTTCTCAGTCTTCAGAAAAGGAAAAAAAAAAAAAGGAAGTATGAACAAAGGGTCCTTCAGAGAGGACAAAAAGGAACCAAAGAATCAAGCCCTCTAAATGTTTGTGCAGCAATACTGAGCTCACTTTCTGTACAGAGGACATATCTCACCACACCAGCACTCCACTGACAAAAGATGAGTATGTAGCCTACAAGGAGCAGTGACAGAGAGGCAGCTCGAGTGTCATGAAAACACACTGGCCCTGACAGCCACACACATTTTCCAAGAAAGAAGAAACAAACAAACAAACCAGCGTCTCCCACCCTGGTCCCTGCTAATTCCTCTAACCAGCTCACCTCCTGCAATGGGGGTCACAGGGAGATCAGGAAAATCTTGTCAGTATCTGGCTTGAGGCTGTTCTATCACTCTTGGAGGGCCAGTGCCTGCCCAGGAGGCAGGGACTTTTTTTAGAAGTCGTATGCATTACTGCTAATTCTCACAACTGTAATGGGATTCCTGTGAATTTTCAATTTATTGCACCTCTAGTACCACTGCCTGCATCAAGTAATGATTTGTCAACCTTGCTGCTGAAGATAACATCTTTAAAACGCAACTCCAGTATTTTCTAGTATTTCAGAATCCTGCAGGAAAATCGCAAGATTCTTTTGTGCTTACCTCAATTCAAGTCTGTCCAATTTTAAAACGAGGGATGTACATTTAGAGCTACTGGATGAAAAAAAAGACATCTAAAAATCTGAGGTTGTTCTTATTTCAAACAGTGTCTTACAGCCTGGTGTTAATATTTTATTGCTATTTTAGAATGTAAAAGTGGAAAATAGAATTGTCTTTTTTTATAGGAAAAGGCAGCCACGTTGTGCAAACTCTCCATTTGTATGTAATATGAAAGATTAGGTGGGGTCACCAGAACCACTAAGCATAAAGTTTAGTTTTCAGATATTTAGTCTTGGAGTGTTGGAAAGAAGCAGAGAAACTGGCCAATACAAGTATCACAGATTTAGAAAGAGGACCTACCTTTTAAAAGGGAAGTGTTTTGCAGCTGCTAACACAGAAGAGAGTTATCTGGCAGTTTAGGATTAAAAATCATACCTGTATGTGAGCCACTATCAGCAAGATTATAACTGGAGTTACTAATACTAATAAAGTCAAAATGTTTGAAGATTTTGGGTCAGGCTCCTTAAAAACACTGATTAAACCCATACAAATTAAACTATTTATGTGCCTTTTGAGTTTCAGAGACTTTATAATTTAAGCTTCATCACTCACTGATGCTAACACAAATGTTTTATAGCAGGAAAAAAGAAAGAAGAAAAACTCTAAACCACTGCACGCCTCATATCATAACATTTAAAAATCACAACAGTTGGCTACACAAATCTCAGCAAAGCAAAACTCAGCCCATGAAAATCAACTATCCTTCCACTCCTGGATCCAGCTGAATGCTAAGTGGATAGAACAGACAGAAGGTAAAGATTCAAATATTGATACCCAAGCAAACTGAAATGAATCAGGAAAGTTAGGAACTTTGGCAGGACAAGAATGGAAGCTTTTTAACGCTGCATGCTGGGTCTGTGGAAACAAAATAGAAACAGTGCTCTACCACCTTTTTCATTACTGGTTAAATGGAAGCTGATATACAAGGACAATTTGCTTCTATCGCTGGATATGGAGAGAAAAAGAGACATGAGAGAGGAAAGGAATTGCATTTTACAACAGGGAACAGCTAGGAATGATGCTTCAGTGTAAATGGATTCTGCAGTACAAGACACAATCATTATTTAAGCTCTGCAGTGAGCATCCTTTCCACAGCAGTAAATAAAATATCAGTAGGGGAAAATTTTAATACTCATTAGACAATTCAAAAGCAACTACATTATTGAAGACAGAAATCTAAATTGATTCACTTTTACACATATCTCATAGATAAAATCATGTGTGTATGTAAATACATCCATGTATAGACATAAACTTTGTTTTCAATAGCTATAAGGCCTGAATTATTGGAATAACTTGAATCTGTTATCATGATTGCTAATGGATTTCTCCTGGCACCAGTCTATGAGATTAGAAAGTTGCTCTATGCCTCTTATCAGACAAGGCAACTCAGAGCCAAGCTCCAGGATGACTCAGCAAGGCTGGAGGGGAATAGAGCTGAAACATGATTTTCAGTGGTCCAGGAAAGACAAGTTTTAAGCAGAGAACAATTTGGCTCATAATCTTGGGTAGATAAGGAAAAGTGAAAACAAGTATGAAACAAATAACCTCACTATTGTTGCAGAAGAAAACTAATGGCCCTAGTTCAACTGAGGTGCCATTATACCAGGTCTGGAAATACAGATGAAGAGGTACAATGGCATACCTGGAATAGTTTGAGCTTTTAAAAATGGAAAGATGAGAAGCCAGGAATTATCTTCCCAAATTATAAAAACCTTCATGGCTTTAACAACACACTGAAAATCCCCCTCCTGTGAAATAAACTTAGTGTGAGTGTGGTGTGCAGGAGGGGAAGTTTCAGTTCAAATGCTGTGAGTTGCCACAGCCCAAACAACCAAATCATGGACATATCATAGGAAATGACAGGTAACCTTAACTACAAGTAAGGTCATCAGCTCCATCTAAACACTTTCTTTGAAAGATATCTGTAGAAGAATAAAAACAGGATGGCAAATGAGTCAAGACTAAATACTCCAGCATATCCTGTAATAAACTTTGCACTCTCTTTTTGATTCCAGGAAAAGCCAGGAAGCTGAGCAGCAGCTACATTTCCATTCCTTTTCCACCTACCCTCAAGAAGAGTGACTTTTAACCTTATTATTTACATTACCCTCACATCTGCAATTAGGCTTTGCACAAACACGTGATCAGAGGGAAATACCTGTCCCAAGGAGCCCACAGATGGGCAGAGGCAAGGGAAGCGTTAGACTGGGCGATAAACCATCTCACTCTATGTCATGAGAGAGCCAGTTGTACCAACCAGGCCTTATCTTGGTGACACTAACCCCTCCTGTGGTGACGTGAAGACACTCACCAATCTTCATACTTGCAGCAACATCTACCTGTGGCAGCCATTGTCCAGCCTTCCCAGGCAACAGAGTTCAAACATGGAGGGGGTGAATGCATCCCCTCTTTGCATCCTTCTGCTGGGGTGGATGCAACTAGCTAGAGTCCTTCATGCCTTTGTTAGAGCCATCACTCCTCCCATGAAGCCCATCCTGTGGATGATGGGCTTGCTGCACTCTATCAGGGTTTTACCAAGGCAAACTGGTTCACCAGGGACTCAGTAAAATGTGCGCCAAATATACCTGAGCAGTAGCCTTAATTTTATTTTTTTGGGGTGGATTTTTTTGTTTGTTTTGTTTTGTTTTGTTTTGGCTATTCTATTCTTTTTTACCTCTCCTCCAATTTCTCACTTTGCAGGCATCTAAACTGGAGCCTGCAGGCTGAGAAGTTTTCATCCCTCTGCTGCTATGCAGAGATGTTTATTTTCTTCCTCTATTCTCAGACTTAATGAAAGCTTTTAAACCCAAATGGGTGGAGATTCACAGCTCACATCCAGAGTATATCTGAATTCACAAAAAGCTCTTAGGTTTCCTGTCACCCGGTGAACACAAAGTCCACAAACAATGACAAATCCCCTTGGAAACTATGAAAAAAACCAGAAGAAGCTAAAACCAACATGGAAGACCTTTGGCTGACAGGTTGAGTAACAAATACATTCGCGCGTACACACCCCCTACCTTGCTCACGAGTCAGTCCCTGCACTGGAATGTGTAATACAAGCACAGCAGCTGCCTATACCTCTAATCTAAGGGAAAGGTCAAGGAAAGGTATGTGTCCAGCATTTGCTTTTAAATGCTCTAGAAGAGGAACATGGTGGGGTTTTTTCCTTTCTGATGCCTTTCCCATACTTCTCTATGGCCTTTCCACATTCATGCAGCCAAGAGAAGCCAGTAGGGGTTCCTTTTGCACTAAAGATCACTTATATAGTCCTGTGAACTGGGAGGAATTGGAGTTTTTTGAGCAGGCAAGATGGAGAGAAGGTATGACTTGGTCTGGACAGGGAGTTGCTTAAATATTAAGCAGTGGAATGCAGTTGTAGTTGCTACTTCGGAAGGATAGTGGTGATCTTGAATGAGGAACAGATAACTTTTTGATGTTTTGAAGTCAAAAGAAACTTAATAATGCAATTGAGTAACAGAGGAAAATAGAAATGTTAAGATTACATTCAATGAAAAAATCTAGATCGGTGTTCTCTGTGGACACTGCCTCACTCTGAGACCGCATTCATCAAAAACCAGAAGAATTCTCTGAAGGCCAAAATCCTCTAGCAATAAACCCAGAATGTGGCTTTTTCCCTCCTTAATTTCTTTAGGAATGTGAAAGGAAAATAGTAATCTTTATAACTGATATATTGATAGCAAAATGGTTAACACCTCAACCCTGAGAAGAAAATAGTATATTCACAGGAATTACTCAGTGAATTTGCCTCAGAAAGATTAATTCTCCACCCTTATTATTATTATTTGGTGGTAGATTACTTTTCTAATAGGATTAACATTACCCTATTGGCTCTGTGTAAATGGGTGAGTTCACCCTGCCATAAGCCGTTTCAGTGTGAAAAGTGAAAAGAGATTTCTCAAATCTTTGAAATAATTTTTAAGAAAAAGTCTCCTGATAGTTTATTTTGCCCCATAAATAAAGGCATAGTCATTAATTCATATTGGCATATCTTATGGTCGAAACATTCTTAATAATGGCTGTCCCAGATACAACTAGTGAAACTTTTTAAAAAAAAAGTCATGGAAGAACTTAATGGGCTACAAAGCTCTTGACTAGTTATACAGAAAGAAAAGAATACTCAAGGCTTAACACTGCTAAAAACTGCTTAGACAGATTGGCTGGACCTGCCCTCCCTCACCCTTCATCCTTCCTGTGTGACAAACCTGCCCCCCTTCTTCTCCCCATCCTATTGTTGGGGGTGATGCCTTTACATGACCTAGCTTTACCAGAAAGAGTCTTCTTTTCTGTGACAAGAGAAACGTGGAGGAGTCCTCCAGGATGAAAGTTAAGATAAGGAAAGAAACTTATTCCATCATGCCAAAGAGCAGCTCTTCCAGAGGAGGCAGGCCATTCGCATGCCATTTAGGTTTTCAGGGAGAGGTGCCTCCTTTCTTCTCCCATCCACGCCTCTCGCTCCATGAATGAAAGAGGGGCTGAGAAAGAGAGTCTACATTACACTCCAAATACATTACAGATCCTAGTGCATTGCTATAGGCCATCGGAATAAACCTGACAGTGCTTTGAAGTCTGTAAACCGATTCCTAGATAACTGCTTAAGAGTTTCTCCCCTCCCCATGCCCCAAACAGCTTTTCATTTGATGTTTTGGCACAGAGCTAATCTGAGAAAGGATCAGAAACTCAACGTTATTGACAGTAGTGACAGGAGTGTCTCAGTGTGACAGCTGATTGAGCCCCTCTCACATTTCACTGACAAACTCAATTGCTCCAGTAAATCGAGTGAAAGTCAATACAGGCAGCTCCTCTTCAGGCTCTGGGTGTGTCCCCCCTCCTCAAGGCCTCCTGAGGGCTCCTTGCTGCTGCCAACACTTGTAAAACCCATCTGAGAGCGCATTCCTGTGTGAAATGGAGACATGGATCCACATCTCACATGGGTTTTGAGGGCAGCCATGCCGTGTTTATTCTGCTGCAATAAAGCTTGGCTTGTCTTACTTCTCCTCCTTCATCATTTTCCTTTTTTGTTGTTGTTTTTTAATAAAGACATCTCTTGGAGAATCAAATTTCATCCTAAACCCTCACCCCAGATTGATGCGGTAGCAGCCAGGTGGTGTTGGAGGTGCAGGAGTGTGGTGTCAGCATGGTCAGCCCACCCCAACCAATGCCCATGTGGTAGTGTACACTGGGGATAAAAAACAGGAAATCCAGGTCTGTCTCTGCTCACTTTTTCTGCTGCAAATCAGTAATCAAAGCCAGCTACAAGGAGTAAAATCTTATAAAGGTAGAGAAGGAAGGAAAAGAGGCCCGAGCCCATTGTAGATGGTAACCTTGCGTTAGCAGTGAGTAACCAGGCAATGAAATCAGTGCCTTTAAAGAATTTTCACACACTTTATTTGTGAAGGAGGGTATCTGTGGCTCAGAGCAAGGAAACCACAAAGCAGACTAAGCATATGCATGGGGAACCTGAATTTGCACAGAATATGACAGAGGGAGAGGGGGTACATGATGAGGAACATATGCAGGCTTCTGTTTGTAAATGAAAATCAAATAGGTTGCCATTACCAATAATGAAGTGTGAGGCTGGTGTGGTTCCTTTCTCAGATTTCAGCATGGTTTATTTTTATAGAGGCAGCTTCCTTGTGCAACATGTTGGCAAACAGGCTGCTATGGAAGGTGGGGTGGTGGTAGTAGGACAGACAAGGTTTCTTGGGGAGGGCATAGGACCTTCCCTCCTGCTGGGATGGAGCACTGAGCAGCAGAGATGGAGTTCCAGGAGAGAAAAGTGAAATTATTCATAGGGAAAGGTGGCCAAGCTGTAACTTGTTGGTGAGAGTAAGGGAAGACAGAGGAACAGGAGGAGAAAGTAAGAAGATGCTGAGCAGGTATTTGGTGCTGAGAGGGCAAGGGTTAAACATGACAAGCCCAAAGAGCTGGGCAAATGAAATAACAGGCTCTCTGTTGAGTGAAGTCATATGAACAAGTAACTACAGACATCCCTATCTAAATAAATTCTCATGTCCCCAGATTATTAGAGCACATCACGCTTTGCCTCTACTTACCTTTCCCAGCAAACAGTGGATACAAAAGCTACACTGTCCTCCCTGCCTCAAAAAAATCAACTTAAACATTACAAACCTCCACTCCAGCATTATGCTCTGATGCCATGATCAACACATAGATGGTCTGCCTGCCCTGCTCCCTCCGCTGCTCCCTGGCAGCTCAACATCTTGGAGTCAAAGCATCTTGTGGCTTCCCCACCTCCTGGCTGTGCACAGACACATGTGCTTCCAAACAAATGACCTCATCTGGACTGGTTTCAGCCTTCCAAGTCAAAATAAATACAGCACATTGGAACTGGCAGTGATTTTCAAAGATTTAAATTGGGTCCCTCTCAATTTTCATGCAGTACTTCACACATGTTATCTGCTACAAAATGGAAGCATTTTATGTTCCCTGCTCTGATACATATTTTATGAACCTTCAGTAAAGTTGCCTCTTATGCAGTTAATATTTTGGTTCCAGAATTAACTGGTTAAAACACATTAATATATTGGGCATGGAAAAAAAAGGAGAATAAGAACAAAAAAAAGATAGGTGAGAGAAATGCAGGGGGAAGAAAAATAGCAGCAATATTTGGAATGGCTCTGGAGCAAAGGCAGCAAACCTGGTCTTTTTAATGGGACCACCCAAGTGAGCAAGGCCTTAAACGCTTACTTACATGTGTTATGTTCACTGTAGTGTAATTCAAAATCCAGAGGGGAGTTAGAAAAAGTAATAGTGGAGTTTATTAAGGGCTTAGCAGATGAGAGAAAGTGCTGTGCTCCCACCAAATGCCATGCCCAAAGCTGTCAGCAGAATATCATGTGATCCCAAGTCCAGTTCAATAAATATGGGACCTGGGAGGCAGTGCTTCTGGAACACTCTGACACTGCCTGAACTCCCCAGAAGTCAATCGTTATTCATCAGCTTCTCCTGAATACATGTGGTGGGATTTTTCTGGAGGTAACATCGTCTTGTCCAAACATATTTCTTACTTCCAAACACAACAAAAAAGAAACAACAAACCCCAAAATCCTTTCTGAGGGCACTTAACAGAATAACGTTTGAGGTTGTGGTATTTTCTCCAAGCAACAGCCTATACAGGAATCCTTTCTTATTTTAAAGTAATTACTTAATGCTACCCTAAACTTTTATGTTATGACTAGTTCAGTTGGGTTAGATGAGCCAGGTTCATTTCCAGGTCATAATTAAAAATAATTAAAAATATTACCAGTGAAGATACTATTTATGATGTTATGACTGCCAAGATAAGACAAACAAGAAAAAAAATAAGAAAAGTTTAGAAAACCACTTAAAATAGGAGAAATGGATGGAAATAAAACACATCTCCCAGCAATGGCAAAGCAGAGTTCTTAAGATTACTGTCCCCATTTCTTTCTCCAGCCTAGCTGAAACACTCCAATCAGCAAAATCTTGTCATTTGATTTAGTGAT
>NW_008666316.1:0-1634 GCF_000695815.1 Acanthisitta chloris | reverse complement strand
ACCAGCCACATGCAGGACTGGACATATCAATATCCCTTCTTTCTCAGATTAAACTGTTCACATCCTAGCCTCTAGGAAAGAGGATGATTGATGTATAACAGCAGAGGAAGGAGGAGGGGGACTAATAGGAGGGGGGAAAGATGGTAAAACCTGGTGCCCAACATGAAACACTTAAGCCCTAAACTTCTGTGGGGATATGACCCTACCCTGCAGCATTGCTTTTTTTTTTTTTTTTTTTTTTTTCCCCCCACAGAATTAAAAAGAAGGACTTTTCCTGGTGTCACTGCAGGCCACAGAGGATAAATCCAAATGACAGGGCTTAAGTTATGAATATAGGGAATTAGAGATGAGAAGTAAAGCAGCTTATAATGACTCTCCCATTTGCTCTTTGGCTCACAACCTTCAGCATTGATTTTGAAATGCCCTGTCGGCATCCTAACAGCTACTTGAAAATGAAGCTTGAGAGTTTCTCCACCTTGCAGCCTCTTCAGCATGATTTGATAATGATAAAAAGAGAATATAAAAGCTTTTCCAGGCTGTTATTCATCAGGTATTACGGTATTCATTCATTCCCTTGTTTTCTAAGTACAACCCCTGACCTCCTGAGGGGTTGTTGAGAGAGGTATTTCAATTGACTTCTTTATGAAGATAGCCATTGTTCAACTCAGAGCCTCCATTCCTGACACTTGTCAGTGCAGGAAGACATGGATTCCTCAACAACACATCAGTCAGTCTGTCATTTAAAGTAAAACCATAGGAGTGGCCTGCAAAAAGCCTATTGTAGCTCCGACCTTGCAGCAGAAGGCAACACGAAGTTCATGGAAACTGGCTACCATCTCCTTTTCATCCTATTCACTTTCCTGGAAGAAATACCGAGAAGTTGTAAGAGAAGCTAGAGACATGGTCAGGGAAGCTAAGGCACAGTTGGAATGGAGGTTAGCCAGGGACATAAAGGATAATAAGAAGGGTATGCTGCATGCAAAAGGAAGGCTAGAGATAATGTGGGCCCTCACTGGCAGTATACAGGAGAACTGGCTACCCTGGATAAAGACAAGGCTGAGGTACTTAATGAATTCTTTTCCTCAGTTTTCAACTCCAAGTGCACCAGCGACACTGACCAGGCCAAAAAAGACAAAGATGAAGACAGGGAGAACAAAACCCCATAATCCACTGTAGAAGATGATAGGGTTCAAGACCATCTCAGGAACCTGAATGAGCATAAGTCCACAGGTCCTGATGAGATACATCCTCAGGTCTTGAGGGAACTGGTGGATGTAATTGCTAAGCCACTATCTATAATTTTTGAGAAATCGTGGCAGTCAGGTGTTGTCCCTGATGACTAGAAAAAGGGAAATATAACCCCCATTATTAACAAGGGGAAAATAGAAGAACCAGGGAACTATAGACCAGTCAGTCTCACCTCTGTGCCTGGCAAGATCATGGAGCAGATTCTCCTGGAAGCTATGCTTAGACACATGAAAAGCAAAGAGGTAACTGACAATAACCAACATGGCTTTACCCAGGGCAAGTCATGCCTGACGAATTTAGTGGCCTTCTATGATGGGGCCAGAGAATTTGCAGATGGGGCAGAGCAACTGGTATCATCCGCCTGGACTTATGCAAGGCATTTGACA
>NW_008666315.1:19051-20793 GCF_000695815.1 Acanthisitta chloris | reverse complement strand
GTTTTAGGAGACACTGGCTATGCTCAGGTTGGCTGGACCCTGAGAGCTGTGGGTTTTTTGGGCTGTGCTCAGGTTAGCAGGATGCTTTCAGATGCCTCAGGCAGCAGGACTGAGAGTCAGCCTCTTGCTTCCTTGAGAGACAGCTTTCACCTGACTTTCTAGTGGCACGTTTCGCTTCTAATTCGGGAGAGAGAAGTATAATCTGGCACAAGCCTGCCACCCTTGAAAGGCTGCCAGCCAGTTTATGGCACTCTCTGTCTGCCTGCTCCCTACAGCCCTGGTGAGACACAGGAATATTCTACCCTGCCCTCACAGAAGCTGCAGGGATGCAGTGCTCCAGGAGAGCCTGACTTTGCCTGTGTGATGTGGGTTTGTATGGACATTCAAAGGTTTATTCAGCTGGGCTGTGATCCACTTGGCTGAACGGCAGCTGGTTATGGAGATTAGAGCTACAGAAGTCACTGCTAATGAATAATTCCTCCAGTGTCTTTCTTATAATAGTGGCACATCCACGAGGCGTGACTCTAACATATTCATCTTCCCCGAGCGTGCAGCTCCTGGAATGACCTTCTGAGAGGTTTTGGAAGTGTTTGTTTCGGTTTGTCAGTTCGAGGAGCATCATTTCAGGCATGATTCTTTTGTTTTTACCAAGTGTTAAAATCAGGAGCATAGGAAAAGATCATGTGGGATCTGAGTGGTAAAGATAGGGCCAGGACACCTGAGACTGTGATGTGATGAGTGTTCAGCTTGTACTTGGGTGGCTCAGTTTGAAGTCACATCTACCTTGGAGTTAGTTACTCTTGGTTATTTAGCTCTGAAATTCTCCAAGGTGCAAGCAGCCAGTGTTCAGAGCAGAGGATGGAGAAGGGGCCTGGCAGCACAACTGGGAATAGAATTACTCTGAGACAAATCCCTTGGCAGCAAGGTGGAGCTGGCTGGATGCTGGAGGGGTAGATGCTATCTGTGCCTTAAATCTGGCAGGCTAGCCTTAGAAAGAAGGAAAAATGGCAATAAAAGGTGCCTTTCTATAAATAAAAGGGCTGTAGGAGGGGGAGCTGCCAATTTCTGCCCTGTGTGGAGGAGTCACTATCCACAGCATTGTGAGGATACTGGGATGATTGTCACTGTAATCATGTGAAGAGGTGCTGGGCTCAGAGGAACTTTACACACCATAACCCTCTCGCTGCTGAATACTTTGTGGGCTTTGCACTAGTGGGATGTGTGTGGAAGAGAAATTTTGACCTGTGGGGCAGGAGCACCTGAGCTGTCACCTGCCACTGCCCCTTGGCTAGGGGAAACCTGACAGCTTCGAAGCCCCTGGTGGCAAATGATTTGTTGCAATCCTCTGAAGCTGTCACCCCACAATACACCTCCTTTCTTCCTCCAATTTAACTTTTAATAATGCTGCCAACATTG
Source organism: Acanthisitta chloris (assembly GCF_000695815.1). NCBI lineage: Eukaryota > Metazoa > Chordata > Aves > Passeriformes > Acanthisittidae > Acanthisitta > Acanthisitta chloris. The sequence continues at coordinate 19,377 of NW_008666315.1, read as the reverse complement.
CTTCTCATCGCTGCCTCGTGCGTGCTGTGCTCTGCCTGGCAGTCCTCTTTGTCTCACCCAGGCAGCTCGTTCCAGAACGCTCTAATGTGAAGAGACTCAGCCTGCTGAGGTTAATAACTAACCCACAGCCTGAGTCATCCTGCTACAGAGCAAATCCTCAGCTAGGTAGCAAGACAGGGCTGAGACCCTGCTCTGGGTGGGGAAAAGGGTTGTGGAGTAGGTGAGTGTTCTGGTTGGGATCAGCACCTGCCTCCTCTGCTGCTAACGCCGTGGAGAACTTTTAGCTTCTAAATCCAAGTCCAGAAGAGGTCACAAAGTTGATAAGA
>NW_008666315.1:5143-18739 GCF_000695815.1 Acanthisitta chloris | reverse complement strand
AAGCCTTGAGCAACCTGCTCTGGTGGGAGGTGTCCCTGCCCAGGGCACTGGCTGATCTCTAAGCTCCATTCCACCCTCTAAAATTCTATGATTCTATGATCTTGGGATGCTCCCCAAAGCAGTGTTAATTGGGAAAATGGAGGATCAGGGTATCCAGGGAAGCCTGTTCAAGAGGGAGCCTGTGGAGGAGGCAGAATGAAACAGGATCTTCACTCCACATGGAGAAACCAACACTGAAAGAGAGAATTCTTCTCTGCCAGCATGACTGGGAGGACCAGGTGTGCTGAGATGTCCTCTCTGATGTGCCACATCCACCGTTCTCTTAGTATTCTGCATTTCTCAGCAAGCCCAAATCCCTTGAACTGCAAACAGCCTTTAGGGCCACATGCAGCACTAAGCCCTTCAGAGTTCTGTCAGTGCTGGTTCCTCCCTCTCTGTCTCAACCACCCTTCTTGTTCTGGCTCATTATCAACTGAGTCAATGAGTTTAGTAACTCATGTTTTTTAAAGATTAGTCATCTGTAGGAATGACATTTGAAAGACTGACAGTTCCAATCAAATCACAAGGGCTGCTCTTGTGCTTGAAGATATTTGTTTAATTTTTTAAAAAAAAAAAAAGGTAAAATCAACCTGACTAATTAAGTGTTGTACCTTGAGATGGAGCTGAGAAAACTACAGCTGTGGTCCTAAGCACTGGAGGCAGCTGCCAGTGTGTGGGTTGGACAGGCCTGAAGGGGAGTTTGATGGGGCTGTGCTGTAGCTCTGTTGATGTTCTCCTAACCCTGCTCCCTCCTTGGGCAGGGAATGACCTGATCTCTGACTCTGCCTTGCAAGGTTGGTGACAGTCGTAATAATAACGATGTAATTTGCCTGGTTGATTTGAGATGCACTGTAATTACTGTGTGATTACAATATTCTTAGAGCAGCCATTACAAAACCCTCCAGTTCCTCAGAGCTCCTCAAGGGCTTGTCTTGCACCTCACCTTGCAAGTAAAGCCCTGCAAGGGGAGTCTGTGTGTCCATCAGTTGCAGCTCTGTCTGTGCCAGGTGACGTGTGTGTGCTCTCAGCCCCTTGGACATCAGAGTTCCTTGGTGCTCAGACACTCTGTGAACCACTAGGAGTATTTCTCTACGTCCCAACTAGTTTGGTGATGCTTGGCTGAGCTGGTCAAGCTTTTGCAGGTGCTGAAGATGCTGTTGGGAAGGACAGAGGTTAGTGGGTGGCACTGGGGGAGAGCACCCACAGGTGCCTGTGCCAACCTTGTGTTCACTGCTTTTTTGAGTTGGGCTGTGAAACTGTTGGCTTCATTCTGTCTCCAGCTTTAGTTTGGCCTCTCCATTTCTCATTCAGATCTGGGATAAGTTTGGCTCATGGGTGATGCTAAAATGAGGAGAAATGACCTTCCCCAGGCCATGGGATTGGTGTGGGTTGTGCTTTGCCAACACCTCAGGCATCGATGCTTGTGCCATTGCTGTATTTAGCTTGTGACATACTTGAGCCTTGTGGTTCCTGGCCAAAAGTAGGCAGCTATTGCTATTTCCATCTCACCTCTAGAGCAAGCTGAGGTACAGGTGAGCCAAAATAACTAAGCCACAGGGAAGCCAGAGTCAGAACTAGGCTTGGATTGGAAGACGGACAAACCGGTACATTTAGCCCATGACTTTCCCACTAAGAGCCAAATTTCATTTCCTTGGGCAATGCTGGAATAGCTCTAGTTTTATTGGATTGGCATATGGGAGTTTTGTGCTAGTAGAGGGAAAGAAATGGTTTCCTTCTGAATCCCTCTCAAATGGAAGATGGGACGTGTTATCCTGATGTGCCAAAGGTTCCTAGGCAGACACAAACCTCTGTGTTCTCTGGGGAGAAAGGAGGTGTGGGAAGAAGGATGAGAGCATCAAGGGAAGCCCTGGATGCTTCCTTGGATCAAGCACAGTAGGGTCAGGACACCCTGGTGAAATTGGGCAGGGACCAGAATTCAAAGGGGAGACAATTTTACAATGACCTTCCTGTTTCCTAGAAGGTTGTGGAGGTTTGTGGCTGCACTAATGGACTGCAGGACTGCAAGCAGCAATTGATTGTGCTGCAAGCTGCTGAATTACAGTCAGGCATCTGCTTAATCATCCCAGATCCCCCTGCTCCCCTCTCGGTGCTGTACCATCACAGAATCAATGTTAATTCCTCAGTCCCATTAGTGACTTTTGCAGAGGTCACAGGCTATCGGACTCTGTGCCCTGTTTGACCACCCAGCACTCAGCAGGGCTTAGGATTTGAGCCTCATCCCTATAAAGGAGCCATCTGACACGGATGGGAGCTGGGAATTTTCTCTGTAGCTTGACGTAATGATTTTGGCTGATTCCTTGACCCTACCCATCAGGGTGCTGAGAGCTCTGAGTGCCGTGCTGCAGCTTTGCTAGCTCTGTCCCATGAGCTCCAGGAGAGAAATCCTGCAGGAAATCCTCCTGTGGCTCAGTCTATGGCACTGCTGCCACGAGGTAAGTGCATTTCTGCAGAGTTGGGGTGTGCTGTGATGCAGGAGGGTTTGACAACTGCATCCTGTCCAAGGTTTGATGCAGGATCAGTCCTTGGGCAGCAGCTGACAAGGACTCTGGAGCTGGATGCTTGAGTAGGGTGTAGCAGCTCACCTGGGAGCCCTGGCAGGTTGGTCTGCAGTGCAAAGGTAGTTTGCAGTAGGGCAGAAATTCATGTGTGAATTTATAGCCTAGAAATTCCTCCGTTCAAATTCCCTGCGTGGCTGCTCTTAGTGGCTCTGAAAGACAAAGCAACTCCTCCCAGGCTTCCTGAGCTGCCTCGTGAGCAGCACATGTTGGAAGTGGAGTTGGGAGGAGTGTGGAGGAGATGCTGAGTGTGAATTCCCAACGTGCCAGGAGCACTCTGCCTCCCCAGCAGGAACAGCACTGCTGTTCCCACAGCAAGGGATGCTCTTGGCTGCCTGTTCAGAGCACCTCAGAGCCTGGACATGTGCACTCTGTCCAGCAACTCTAAGAACAGCTCCTGCAAGGCAGTTTTTCCTTTAGCACTGTCTTCAGGGACTTGTGCCTACAGCAGCTGTTGTTTTCAGAAGTAATGGAGAATTTGGATGCCTGGTTGTTTTTTCCACAGCCTTCAAAAAAAACCCCACCTTTAAGAGTCTTGATGTTTGCTACTGAAAAACAGGAAAGCCATGCTTTTGAAAACTAAATCCCTTGTTAAGGTGTTTAGAGAGCCCAGTGGTGACTTGCTGTGGTGGGAGAGGGTGAGAGCTGGCTGATAGCTTGGCAAGGCTTCTTTTTTCCCCTTTCTTTTATGTGCTAGGATCAGGTTATTAATAACTCTTCTTAAATAGAGCAGGATTTATTTTCTTCCAGGGGTAGGGAAGGACTCAGTAATTAAAAGTAAGTGCTGATGGCTCTGAGGTCTCAGGTACAAGGCTGGTGAGCTGCCTCCCAGCTGATGCTGGAAGGTGTGTGCCATGTGCTGTGTGCCCTGACCTGCAGGTGTTCTCCTCCAGACTTGTCTTCCCAGAGAATCTAGAGGCAACAGCATGTGGGAGGTGAGCAGCCTCATCTCCAGGTCTGGAATTGGGAACATACAGCAGAGCCAGCTCAAAGATAAAATTAGGGCTCGTGGCTTGCTGGGCTGTTCATGTTTGATAGTCTTATTTGTGACCTTCCCCAGGTGCCAGTGTAAGGGGAAGCAGCTCCTGGTGTATCCCACCAGCCCAGGGTTCTAGATACACCCACAGAATCCTTCACCCTTATTTCAGACAGTGTATAAAAACCTGAGGCTGGAAGGGGAGAGAAGCTCAGGTTTTGCTTCAACTGTCGCAAGGCTGTGGAAATTCTGTGCCTCAGTTTCTCTGACAGCTTAGAAAACATAAGTAACCCTGTGTGTGTAGCCAAGGCAAGTGCAGGGACAACTAGGGTTTCTGTGTGAAGCTGTAGAAAAGTATTGAGTGAATACACACCAAAAGCTGTGAAGTGGTGCTGAAGTAATCCTTACTACAGCATTAGTGAGAGTCACAATTTGTCTTCTGACAGCAACATCCCTTCTTTCATCACCCTGACATGTTATACGTGTTTAACCTGTTAGGCTTCCTTGGGTAGAGGGAGAAAGGAAAGTCCACAGGGAGCCTGGTGTTAGCTTGATGTCTGGCTCAATAATTCAGCCTTGCAAACCCTGAAACATCCCAGTTTGCTGGCTGGAAAGGTGAGGCTTGGTCATTGTGGCCTGTCACCTCTTAGATGAGGTATCACGTGGCAGCACATGTCTTCAAACCCTTTGGACAAAGCATATGCAAAGCCTATTATGAAGCTGTGGAATTGAGCCCAATCATGTTGAAATTGGGTCATCCTTTGTTAATGTCACTTTGTAAAATCTATGGAAGTCAGCGGTGCACAAAATATTCAGTGCAATGCAGACCACAGAGGTGGAAACAGAGAGTCTGGGAATATGCCTGATCCTGACAATGCTGATGTGGGCTGAGCTGAGCAGAGGGGATAACTCAAGGTATTTTGTCATCAGTTGGAGGAGACTTGATGGAGAAACCCTTAAATGAGCTAATGGTTGGAACACTCTTTTCCCAGCTCCCATTCAGTATTCACCCACAAGCAACCTTAGAGAAAATCCACCAGCTCCCTAAGGAAACACCTTTTCCCAGCTCCCATTCAGTATTCACTCAGAAGCAACCTTAGAGAAAATCCACCAACTCCCTAAGGAAACAACTCCCAGTTGTCTGTGGATTTTGGAAGAGCCTGGAAATCAAACAGCTTGATGGAGATGCTTTGCACAAACCATGTGTGAAGTGCAGGAAGGATTGGGTGCTGTAGATGCTTTCTCATCCAACACCTGAAGCAACCCACAGGTTTCCTGACTGGAGAGAGAGTCTGGACCAAGTGTTGCCAGCCCTGACTGGCAGACAGAGCATCCTCTGGAAGCAGAGAGGGCAGCACTGCCCCTATGACTCTCAGCATTCCCTTGTGAGACTCTCCTGGGCACCAAGGATCTACATCAGCCCCACCACTCTCTATTGCCAAATGCATGACACATTTCATCCTTCCAATCTGCTTGTCACAAGAAGATTGCAAAGCCTGAGTTCAACCCTCTCCAAAATCAATGCAATAAAAGGATACCTGTCTTTTCCATCCTTGGAAAAGACTCCTTTGTGTCATTGGAGCAACGAGGAAAGGAAGTGTAGTGACTGTGGTGATCACTGTGGTGATGATTGCAGTGTAAGAACCTGTGCAAGGAAGCAAACACATTTAGGACAGTGCATTGCATCTTTTAAAGCTTTACAAGCAGATCTGCCTTGCTGTTTGGAGCAGTGAAACCTTGGGCCTAGGCAGAGTAGCAGTGTAAGAGCAGTGCCATTGCATCTCCTGTCCTGCTTTTTGCATGGGAGGGAAGATTAATCTGGAGAAGAGAAAGTTTCTCATGCTTGTTAAAATTTGGCTGGAGCTCTGAAACTCAAGGGTTTATATGTTTTCCAAACTGGTGGGTGGTTCATTCTAATTCTGGATATGCAGTTTATTCACATACACAACTAATCCTTTTTCGAATCCTGTTAAGTTGTTGTTCTTCTTAGTATCCTGTGGCAATAAGTTCCAGAAGCTAATTGTGCTTGTGTTGAGCTCCCTTGATCCACTTTGCTCATGCTTGCTTTAAATTTTAAGTGTTGTTCTGAGAACCTTGGTTAATAATTTTTTTTATTTTTTTTTTTTTTTGCTGGGAGATAATCTGTGTTCCTGATCCCATTTGTTGCAACAGGGCTCAGGCTGGGAGGGGAGAGGAGCTCAAGTTTTGCCCCAACTGTTGCAAGGTTGGGGAAATTCTGTGCCTCAGTTTCTCCATGGAAAACATAAGGAATAACCCTGTGTGTGTAGCCAAGGCAAGTGCAGTGTCAGAACTGTGGTTTGTAGGTAAAGCTGGAGAAAAGTATTGAGTGAAAAAACCAACCTCCTAAAACTGAGTTTCCTTAAGAGGCTTTTCCAATATTTCTGAATTTTCTGGGGTTTGTGTTTAAAATAAAAACAAAAGGAAGAAAGAAAAGAAAAGGAAGAACACATTCTTTCTTTCTTTTAGGCATCAGGAATGATTCTAATTGCTTAAAAGAAGGAACCAAATGCTGCATGAACAGGTGATGCAAACCCTCACTCTCCATCACAGACCTGAGCTGCATTGGCTCAACAGTTTTGCTTCCCATGGAGGAATCTGATTCTTCTCTAGCTGGAAGATTGTCTGAAACATTTCTGAGTCATTCTCCCTCCCTTTCTTGCTTTGCATTTCAAGCTTGGTGTGGCACAGATCAGCTCAAGCTCAAGGATGGTCCTTGCCCCTGATGGCTCTGTCCTTTTTTCCCTTGAAGCAAGAGAACCTGAGGTTGAAGACAGCACCCCTGATTAAATCCTCGAAGAAGAAGCAATTCTGTGTGCTCATTACTCAGTTCTGGCTATGTTCTGCTTAATAACTAAACAGTAATTAGCTCCACAGTTTTGCTACTATACTTATAATAGCCCCCATTAAAGTTATGGGGTTTTTAGGCAGTAATGGCTTACAGAGTAATTAACGAGCAAGAGGCTTTTATTACTACCTTTATTTTTAGCCTGTGCTTCACAAGCTTTTTCTGCCAGATACCACAATCTTAGACAGAGGCTTGTTGTGCCCATCCCATTCCATGCAGTGTGGGAAGGAGCAGGGATGTGTGTGGAGCACCTGGAGCCAGCAGAGCTTTTGTCCTAAGGTCACAGCATCCCAGGATGGATTGGGTAGGAAGAGACCTCAAAGCTCATCTCATGCTCCAGCATCATTTTCCAGCAGGGATCAGGATCAGTTGCTCTTGCAGAAGTAAAAGGAACCTCATGTTTAGATTTGAGGGGATACTTTGCCCAGAGGGAAAAGCTATTAGTGAGAATATACTTGGTATCTTGAAGTTGAGTGTTTATTTATTTTCTTTGTAAAGCTTTTGTTGCAGGTTTTGGCTGGGTTGGTTTGTTCTTTCCTGGCTGGTTTGGAACACAACTAAGTGTTTGCTATCTTTGTTTGGCTTTTTTTTCTATTTTTTGGAGTGTGTTTTTCTTAGCTCTAGACAATGTTTTCACTCTGGTAAGATATATATATACAGATTCAAATCAAACCATTCTTTACTTTAACCTGCCCTAAATCACTTCTGTTCCATGTGGCAAAACCAAGGAGTGATGAAAAGGGAGGAGAGAAGGTAAAAACTGACTCTAAAGGTTGCAGATCAAACCAGTGGTTCCTGTGGCAAGTGCCAGAGCTGAGGCCAATTAATTTGCTTTCCAAAAAGCACCTTCAGTGTTTAATAATCCAGCATGTTATTAGCACGTGGCTCCAGGATTTATGAAGGGGTTTTTTATTAGCTGAGTGCCCTTTCCAGGCTGTCATGCCTCGACACCATTGCCCTCTGCTGGAGGATGGGCATCTCTTCCACCTTGTGGCATCCAATTCCTTCCAAACACCTTTGTTTTGCAAGTATTTTTACCCCCAGCTCGCTTATATTTGAGCTGAGGATTTGTGTCTTTAGCCTGATTTTTCGAAACTGGGGGGGGGAAAAAAAGAAAAAGCTGTACTTTCTGTAGTGGAAAATACAGTTTAATCTCTTTAACTGCTGTTTGAATTTGTTCTTCCTCCTTCTTTTCCCTGTGGAGGAGGAGATAGCAGAAGCCTAAAACTGACAGTCTGAACAAAGCAGGTTTTGTTTGGAGTGCTTGCAGTGGAAAATGAGAGTGGTGGTATGATGAGGAAGGGGTAGAATTAATGCCTTGAAGAGGAGCATCATTTTTTCCCAGACCAGTTTTTAGCTAGCACCATAAACAGCAACAAAAAGCATCATTTGGCTTTGGCATAAGGGATTTTGGGGATACAGGGCAAACCCTTTGTCTTGGGCTGTGAAGCTGTGACTTCTCTCACCAGCTGTGCAAAATCACAGGCAGCCTGTAATTCCTGGCTGATGCTGTTGACAGGAGGAATTGGATTTCACCTTTGGTAGCTTTAGCCTGTGGCAGTGAGAAGGAGTGTGGCTTTGTTACCCTGAGAACTGGTGTCAGCCTGCACCTCACTGGCATCAGCCTGTTGAGAGGGAACATGCTTGAAATGATTCCTCTGGATGGAGATTTCACAGTGCTCACAGCAGCCCCAAGGGAGTTCTTACCATGTCCTTCAGTCAGGCTCCTCAGGGGCATCAATAAAGCAAATCACCTCAGGAATTAGCAGTGAGCAGATGCCTTTGCTGCAGAGCAGAGTCTCATGGGCAGCTCAGGGGGCAGAGTGTGGCTCAGCACTGGGGATCAGGCTGTGTCTTCCCAGCTGGGATTCATGCTGGGGTTGTGTCCCTTTTGGACATGCTGTATGTAGGGAAGGGAACACTAATTAGAGCCATTGGACACAGAGATATCTGACTCATATCTTCAGCTCACAACTGCCAGGGGTGCAAACAGAGCTCAGGCAGCTCCAGGGGACATGGGAAGATGTATTCCCTGTCCCTGGGAGCTCCCTGCTGCAGAGCAGAGCCAAGAGCTCTCTCTGCTGGGGCACGAGAGGGCTGTGTTGGCCCTTGGCAGCTAGAACACTTAGAGCCATTGGACACAGAGATATCTGACTCATATCTTCAGCTCACAACTGCCAGGGGTGCAAACAGAGCTCAGGCAGCTCCAGGGGACATGGGAAGATGTATTCCCTGTCCCTGGGAGCTCCCTGCTGCAGAGCAGAGCCAAGAGCTCTCTCTGCTGGGGCACGAGAGGGCTGTGTTGGCCCTTGGCAGCTAGAACACTACAGGGACAGAGAGGGCTGTGTTGGCCCTTGGCAGCTGGAGCACCACAGGGACAGCTGATTGACCAGGGAGCTGCTAAATGCTCCGGAGCAAATTAAAAGGAATCAATGCTGGAGAGACCAATGCATAAATCATTGGAGCCTGCTCATTTTCCCCCTGTGTTTAGGGACTGGAAATCAGAGCAGCATCCCAACCCAAAGGTGCCCATTCTCCATCATGCCAGGCTCAGAGTCAGCCTGGCCCATGGGAGGATGCTGAATTGGGTCTGGATTGGCAGGAGGCAGGGAAAAGGCATCTTTAAGGTAGGGGCAGTGTGTTTGGAGGAAGCTGCCCTTGACAAACAGAGCATTTGATGCTTGCCAGGCCACTGTGGCAGCTGGCCAGATGCTGTGAATGGACTCTGAGTGGCTCTTTGAGCCTGTCCTTTCCTCCCACCCCTTCTCCAGCAGCACAGTCCCTTCCTTGGTGCATTTGTAGTGAAGGCACTTTACCAGGCAAGGTGTTCAGGCTTTTCAGCTGCCCCTTACCTCTCTGCCTTACAGGGATGCCCAAGGGACATGTTCCAGCTTTATGGGAGGATATAAAGGATGCCAACGCTCCCTGTCCTCTGTTCAGAGCTGTCAGCAACTGCAGGGACAGCAGGGGTGAGGCCAGATGCTCTTTCCTGAGGGCACTGTGCTTTGGCAAGTGCTAGGCCAGTGGGATTTCTCTGGCTCTGAGTGCTGGACAGAGATGCAGCAGAAGGCTGATGTTTGCTGGAATAATTCCTCCTCTTCCTCCCTGGTTTATTTGGTCTGGATGAGGCTGTTTTCATAAGTTCTGAAAAAAGAGGGACAGATAAGAGACCTCTGCATGAGGAACTGTCTGTTTGCTGGAAAATTTTTGCTGAGTTTTGTTTTTGTATGTGTGCATGAGGAACTGTCTGTTTGCTGGAAATTTTTTGTTGAGTTTTGTTTTTGTATGTGCGGAAAAAAATGGATTAATGAGAGACACTTCCATGTCTCTCTTTAAGGACACCAATCTGTGTTCTCCCTACTCCTTTGTTTTCCCTGGCAAATTAATACCTCTGTGATTGAAGTGCTAATTTGGAAGGACCAGGTTCTGTCCAGCAACTTGAATCTTGCTTGCTTGCACTTTAGAAGGACAACCTGGCAGTTCTTGGAGCCATTTCACTTCAAGTCTTCCGCTGGGCTCGGTGCCGGAGGCTGAGTGTACAGCCCAGTGGCCAAGGCATGGCCAAGAGAAACTCAAATCAATCCAAATTGGGCTAATCAGAGACTTGAACCTGGATCTCTCCATGACTGCTCCAAGCAACCAAGAAAAAGCAAGCTCAGGGAAAACACTTGCAAAGTAGCATTGAATCTAGAGCTCAGGGTTGAGGAGCTCTCTCTGATTTAAGGAGGGGGGATGATTATTTCCAGGGCTACCAGTGGCAGTGACTGACCAGGCAGCAGCTCTGCAGTGGGATCAGTGCTTTTCCCAGAGAATCTGCTCCCTGCCTCCCACTGTGGTACTCCTGGGCTCTCCTCTGCCTGCTCTGCAGCCCTCTCAGCAGCTGGCTAATGTGTTCTCCCACATGGGAACAGTGGTACTAAACTGCTACCCATGTTTGCAAACTGCCCACCCTGCGTGGCCCTGCTAAGTGCTGTGCTTTGCTTGCCAAGATGCTTGGATAAAATACAGCCTGCTTAAATCTTGTATGTACTCGTGTTGAATCAAACTAAGCCATTGTGGCACTTTAATATACTCCAGCTGCAGCACCTCTGAGATGGGAGAAATGAACCTGAACAGGCTGTTGGAAGCCTGAGCTGGAAGTGGCTGTGTGGGAGATGCCAGTGGGATGGGATGAGCTGAGCTGAGATTACTGATGGGCAAAATATGGGATCCTTGGCTCTGCTGGAGCTGTGCTCGTTGGAGCCAAAGGTGCAGCTGAGCTGAGATTACTGATGGGCAAAATGTGGGATCCTTGGCTCTGCTGGAGCTCTGCTCCTAGGAGCCAAAGGTGTACTCACCCCCAGTGCTCTGCCCAGCCAACAGAGAGGGGCTGGAGGGTCAGAGCACTCACTGGTGTGTTAGCCAGTGCTGTGGTCATGATGGCCTGTGCTTCCTCCTAGAGCTTGGGTCTGGCACGTGGTGTGTGAGGTTGGCTAAAGCCTTGAGCAACCTGCTCTGGTGTTAGGTGTCCCTTTCCAGGACAGGGGGTTGGGGCTGGATGATCTCTAAGCTCCATTCTAACCCCTTAACTTGATATACCCCTTATACTCTGATACCATGGCTAGCTTGTGGTGAAGGGTCCTTTTTCACTGGGGATGGTTCAAACACTGTGACATTGAGCAGCTTGCATTTGGCTGAAGCAAGGGCCTTGCTTACCAAGTGGATGCTAAGAAAAGCAAAGCTCTGGACACCCAGGAGATACCTCCCTGGAGGGGTGAGACACATTGCAGCTCACTGCCCCAGCTGGATTTGTTCTTCTTGAGGAGGATTTGTGAATTCTCTGAAGCAGCTCCCTAGTCCTTTGCCTACTCACCTTTGCTCTGTGTTGCAGGTTGCCTTCCAAATGAGCCCCTGAGGTTCCTGCTGGCAGCTCCAGCAGTGCCCTGTGGAAGTGCCATCCTGCTCCTGGTCTCAGCAGCCAAGGCCTCTCCAAACCTGCTTCTGCAATGGGTGGGTTGTAAGCACTGGTAAGACCTACGAGTCGTGTCGCCTTCGCTGCTCTCTCCCTCTCTCGCGTCCTCTCTCTCTGTCCTTGGTCCTTCTTGCCCATTTATTTCTGTTCTCCATGTGCTCTGCTGTTCTGTCTCTGGGGTTTTCACTGTCAGGTAATGAGGAGCTGTGGGTCCAGTCAGTCTTGGAGATGCCGAAGAGACGAGACATCCTGGCTATCGTGCTGATAGTTCTGCCCTGGACACTACTAATCACCGTCTGGCACCAGAGCACCATTGCTCCACTGCTTGCAGTGCACAAGGGTGAGAGAACTCAAACCGGCCCATGCCGAGTCTGTGCATCCCTCCCTCGTCCTCATCTCCTCTCTCATTTCATTTCTTCATGGCAGCCATGCTCATCTCAGCTCCCAGACCATGCTCATGCAGAAGCCTCCCCACTTCTGCTCTAGGAACAGCCCAGTGCTCGTAGGGATTCTTCAGGGACATCCAACTCCAAGTCATGGGATGTGCTTACTGTACTTGGAGAGCTCTTTATGGCCTAAATCCAGAGTACTGCTTTTCTTTGTTCCCTGGCAATCCTTAAGAGAGGATTCCCTTCCTGCTGGCCTTGACAGCACTCTGCACACAAGTTATTCCTGCAAGAAAGAGAGCAGAGGAAACAAAGCTGCCACTTGAGACAGCTGCTCGGGGAGATGTGAGGTGCAGAGAGCACTTTTTAAGGAAAGCAACAAACTGATTCTCTTGTGCTTGAAGGAGAAGGCAAGAGGCAACATCTCACCTGCCTGGTGGAGAGTTGGCTCCCACACTACCTGCCACGACAGCAGTAAATAGAGCCCTGGCCCTGAGTAGGTGAGTGAGGGAAGTTCTGAGGGAACCTCTCTGGCCAGAAGGGTCTTATTTTTGATCCTGTTCTTGGCACAACAGCAATCCCTAAGGGCTGTCTTGGGGGCTGGAAGAAGCCACATTGCCTACTCTTGTCTTCCTTCTTGGTTCTGCCCTTCTGCTGGGGGCAGATGGGTCAGCTGGGGGGTACTGGTCTGTGGGGAAGAAGTCCAGCTCATTTTCAGGTCCCTTTCATCCTCTCTGGTATCTTTCTTTGGGGGAATTCTCTCTCCTTTTCCTTGTTGTGTTTGTCCCCATCCTCCACAGTTGGTTATCCCTTTGCTGAACACCCTAATAAGCAGTTTGAATTGAAAGAAGTTCAGGGTTTGTCCCAAGCAGCTTTACCTTTCCCCCTGGAGGACTAACAGCCAGCCATGAGGCTTTGGATAGGGAAAAATGACTGTGGTCCTCTCTGCAAGGTGGTTAGTGTTTCAGAGGATGAGGCTCTGAAACAGGACTTGAAAGACTACTAGGAATACATTGCCTGTCTGTACACCAGTTTGATTCACTGCCCTGAAAACTGGGAGCTGTTTCCTGTGGATGGTCACTGAAGTTACAGCACAGAGACTGCTCTGCTGTGATTCATTTGAGAACTTACTGATGACCTTGGTTAGACTCTTCTCTGCTTCTCTGAGCCCCCAGTGGCAAGCAAGTGGGAATAGAGACTGACCTGACAGCCCTTGGGAGAAATCATTTCGTTCTTGCAAAGCATTTCTGAGATGTTTGGGTAGCAGGTGCTGGAAGAGATGTGCATCTGGAGATGCAGGGAACAGCAGTGCTTCCACGTGCCAGGGTTTACAGCTGAGGGTTTGACCCTCAGGGGTTTGCAAACTGTCTCAGGCTAATTACATTTGTGTCTGTGTCCAATGCATTTTGCAGATTTATTTTTGAATTGATTCCAGCTCGCTCTGCTTTCAGAGAGCTCTGCTATGTGATGCTGATTGCTTTACCATACATAGGGCCTGATATTAACACATGCAAGACACCTCATCCTTGTTCCCCCCACAGATTTACACCCTCTCTCTGTCAAATCCATGGAGCACAAGGCCTTGATTTGGTTCAGGAGTGGTATCAAACTCTGTTCTGCTGGAAGAATAACACACAATGAAAAAAACCCATAGGTAGTACCCTGCTGGGTCAGATCTAATGGCTGTCTGTTCCTGTTCTTTCTCATCTGAAGTTCCTGGTAGTAGCTGGTTTTGCAAAATCTGTGGCTTAAAGCAGTATGTGCCCACTGGAGAGGAAGGCTTACATCCTGAATGGAGGTCC
>NW_008666315.1:2524-5116 GCF_000695815.1 Acanthisitta chloris | reverse complement strand
CTCTGCAGTGCTACAGAACTGTGCAAGTTGCACCCTGGAAAACCAGAAGGTGCATCAACATTGGGTATTTTTCCTTGAGCTGATTATGAACATGTTTCTATTTGCAAGGATTTTATATGTTTGGATCAGCATATCTGATCTATAAGCTGTTCATTGTTCACATCTGCACTACTGAACGAGCTGCTATGTTCAAGAGATTGGTGGGTCTCTTTGAGGAGAGGTTAGTCAGAGGCAGGTGAAACTCTCTGCAGGAAAAAGCCTATAATTACAGGCTTTAATTTCTACTCTCTGTTTCTGGCTTTGAAGTGTGTTCCTCTCTGCCCCATCCCAGCCCTGTCAGAGAGCAGTGAGGTACTGCAGTGTCCTGCCTAGATGCTGCTGCTGGGCAATCTTCACTTGGTGTTTTCCACCAGTTAGTTCCTCCACCTCCCAGTCCAGGTGCAGAGCCATGAATCCTGTCCCATTGAGGTGCTCCAGTGCCTGTGTGCAGAGCTATGAATCCTGTCCCACTGAGGAGCAATTCAGGAACGATGGATCATCAATCCACGTGGCTATTTTCTTTATCTCGATCTAATTGCTCTGCAATTCTCTCTCTTCTGGGTGATGCTGGAAGTTGCTTATTGTGAGCGCTCAGCTGCAGTGTTGCCTTGGGCTCTCAAGCCTTGTTTGGGGCTGGTTTTTCTAGTAGAAGAATCTTCTTTTCTCATGTGTTCGTCCCTTTATTTATTTGTGTATTATCGATTGGAGATGGTTTCCTTTCCTCTGAACCCATGAGGGTGACCTGCTCTTAGCTCAGCTGGGGGGTGTCGGACACCTGAGTCCATGCAGCTTTTTCTTCTCTCCATACCCTTGCTCAGATGATGGTGGTGACTCCCAGCGTGATCTCGCTGCAGGCTTGGACTCCAAGGAATATTGCCTGTCGGACCGGGATATTGTGGAGGTGGTGAGGACAGAATACGTTTATACTCGCCCACCCCCATGGTCGGACACTCTTCCCACCATCCACGTCATCACCCCAACCTACAGTCGCCCCGTGCAGAAGGCAGAGCTGACACGCCTGGCCAACACTCTCCTGCACGTGCCAAACCTGCACTGGATCCTGGTGGAGGATTCCCAACGCCGCACGCCGCTCATCACTCGCCTGCTGAGGGACACGGGGCTCAACTACACCCACCTCAACGTGGAGACGCCGCGCAACTACAAACTGCGAGGAGATATGAGGGATCCTCGCATCCCCCGGGGCACCATGCAGAGGAACCTGGCCTTGAGGTGGTTGAGAGAGACCTTTAATAAAAATAACAGCCAGCCTGGCATTGTTTACTTTGCTGATGATGATAACACCTACAGCCTGGAGCTCTTTGAGGAGGTAAGAGCTTGGCTTGGGGGTTCCCCGAGTGGCTGAGTAGAGGAGAATAGATTGGGATGTGGGGGGTGAAAGATGCTGTAGGAGCTTGAGGAGATGCTGTGCACATTCTCTTCTGAGCTCTGGATTAGTCTTGTCTTTACACTGCAGCTGTCCTCAGGTTTTCCACAGGTCTTTGTTACTCTGTGTGTTTCCCAGAGTCAAAGGCATCATCCTGTGTGAAGCAGGAGCCCCAGTTTGTCCACGGTGTGTGATCAGGAGGCAGCTTTCCCTGGAAAGGAAGCTAATGAGGAGCTGCCTTCCCCTGTGGGGAGCCTTGTTAGGGTTGGAACATCTCCTGCTCTCTGATGTGCCTAGCAAAGAAACCTCAGCCATCCTCCTTCGTGCTGGTTCCTGAGCTGATGTTATCCACCTTTCTCCTCCACCACCCCTGTGTATTGCACTTGACTGGCTGTTAATTCCTGCCTGGTCTTGTTTGAGGAGTCCCCAGGGTTTCTCTTCCTTGCTTGCTGTCTGCATTTGTGTGCTCCCATCCCACGGTGTCCACTGGTTCAGTTGTGTAGCTGTCAGGAGCCACACAGACCTCAGCTGAGGCAGCTGTGCCCTGTCAGAGCTACACCTGAGCAGTGTCAGCACAGTCTCAGTGCTTGCAGGACATGTTGTTCAAAGATGCTCTGTGTGCTTCTCTCTGCTTTGCCACACACGTGAGGAGCATGAGTTTGTCAAAGCTTTCTTCCCCTCGTGGAGCAGTGCAGACCTGCACACTCTGCCTAGGCAAGGGATGTCTCTGTGCCAAGAGACATGTGCAGCATTCCCATGATGAACAATTCCTCTCACAGCACCAGGGGATGATTGGTCTCTCAGGCTGTTGTTGGTAAGTGAAGGGGCTGAGATCTCAGTCTGGAAGTTTGCAGCTCCAGGGACTGTGATTGAAGGCTGAATTTCAGCATGTCCTGGTAATCTTGTAGAATTTAAACAGGGGAAGGTTCCCATGTGCTTTCCCACCTTTGCTGTTTGTTCCACTCCAGCTGGGGCTCTGAGTGAATTCCTAAGCATTTCCCTCTCTGTAGATTTGTGGTGGTCTTACAGTGCCAGCCACACTGTACCTCCCCTGGCTCAGAAATCCCTCGTCCCCTTGCTCTCCTGAGGCCAAGCTATTGCAGCAAGGGACAAAAAGGAAGATTTCTTCCTTCCTCACCAGTTGCCAGTTTTCATACCAGGGATCTCCT
>NW_008666315.1:1495-2489 GCF_000695815.1 Acanthisitta chloris | reverse complement strand
GCTCTTACTTTAGCTCGGACACCCACAGGAATATAGGCACTTTAAAAGCAGAAAGTGAATTTCTTTTTTCCCCAGTCCCTTTGAGATTGGCTCTGGCAGCATCTTGAGGGAGACACTGCACATGAATAAAGCAGAAAGGGTTCCTTCATTCACTCCTGTGCTTTGCTCACAGTCTGCTGTGTCTCTGCAGTTAAGGTCACACAGAGCCAAGGAAATGTGCTGTGAAATGCAGGAGACACACATTATTGTTCCCTGTGGACAGGAGCTGCCGTTAGCATCTGTATAATGCAGAAGGGCAAGTGCCAGAGCTCTTCTGCTCTCGTTTGCAGTAATTAGCAGTGATGAGATTAGCTCTGGGAGATCCCTGATCCAAGAGACCGAGCTGAGAGCTGAACGGGAGGCTGAGCCTGGCAGAGAGCAGGGCAGGGTGCTGGGGGTGAGCAGGCACAGTGGCCTTCAGAGCATCTGTGCTGGCAAGCACAGGCAGCTGAAGTGGCCCCTGGTGGCTCTGCTCTATTTCTGGGGACTCTGCAGGGAGCAGAGCCATCCACTGATGTTCTGCAGGGTAGGGACAGCTAGAAAGGACTGACCTGCAAGCTGGGAGAGTCTGGAGGGACTTCCCAGCTACAAGGGACTGTCCTGCACTTTGGGAGAGTCAGGAGAGGCTGTGCTTCCCATCTACAGGGGACTGTCCTGCATGTTGAGACACAGGAGAGGCTGTGCTTCCCACCTACAGGGGACTGTCCTGCACTTTGGGAGAGTCAGGGTGGGGGTAGTCAGGGGAGGCTGTGCGTCCCAGCTACAGATTGTCCTGCACTTTGGGAGAGTCAGGAGAGGCTGTGCTTCCCACCTACAGGGGACTGTTCTGCATGTTGAGACACAGGAGAAGGCTGTGCTTCCCATCTACAGGGGACTGTTCTGCATGTTGAAACACAGGAGAAGCTGTGCTTCCCACCTACAGGGGACTGTTCTCACATTGGGAGAGTCAGGGGAG
>NW_008666315.1:0-1145 GCF_000695815.1 Acanthisitta chloris | reverse complement strand
CAGGGGACTGTCCTGCACTTTGGGAGAGTCAGGAGAGGCTGTGCTTCCCACCTACAGGGGACTGTTCTGCATGTTGAGACACAGGAGAAGGCTGTGCTTCCCAGCTGTCCCCAAGATTGTGAGCTGCAGTGCCTCCCCCTAAAGATGCCTTGAGCCTCACTATGCCTCATAGCTGAGACTGCAGCTTAAACACCTTGATTTGCAGAGAAACACCTTCCTAGGTATGCCATTCCTGCATTTCCTGGTAGCCTTGACCAAGGTGCTTCCCTCTTGTGTCTTGATTTCCTGAGTGGAGCCCTACTAAAGACCATTGGACTAAAAAACCAAACCCACTCCTAATAAATCTCAGAGCTGTTTATTATTGGCAGCTTTGTTTTCAGTGCTGAGCTCCTGCTTGGTTCTGTGGCCATCCATTACTAGTGCTGCTGTTAGCTGCCACTTTCCAAAGCACTTTGCTTCTCCAGGCTCCAAGATGTGAAGCCTTTTACAAGAAGGTGAGTGATGAGGTCCAACCACAGAAGGTGCTTGGGGATGTAACCCAGGCTCTTGTCTCCAGGGGGAAGCTGGAGGGGAAGTGATTCTGCTGTGAGGCTGCTTTGTGTTTCTGGAGGTTCACACACATCTAACCCTCCTCTCTCCTTGCTCCAGATGCGCAGCACCAGGAAGGTGTCCGTGTGGCCAGTGGCCTTTGTGGGGGGTTTACGTTATGAGTCCCCCAAAGTGAATGCTGCAGGGAAGGTCTATGGCTGGAAAACTGTGTTCGACCCCCATCGACCCTTCGCTATAGACATGGCAGGGTTTGCTGTGAACCTCAGGCTGATCCTCCAGCGATCTCAGGCTTACTTCAAACTGCGAGGAGTGAAGGGAGGCTACCAGGAGAGCAGCCTGCTGAGGGAGCTAGTGACCTTGAACGACCTCGAGCCAAAAGCTGCCAATTGCACTAAGGTATGGAGGCGTCTTCACGCGGGGGGGGTAAAGGGCCAGAGGTGGGAGAAAAGTCATTCAGCACCATCATTCAGTCACTTTATAGAATAGTTTGAGTTGGAAGGGATCCACAAGGATCATTAGGTCAACTCCAGGGTCTGCACAGGACACTCTAACAATTCACCATGTGCACCATGGCCAAACACTCCTGGAGCTCTGTC
>NW_008666314.1:1058-16733 GCF_000695815.1 Acanthisitta chloris | reverse complement strand
ACCCCCGGGCCAAATGCTGCTCCCAGTCGTGGTCTCCAAAGCTGGGGCTGATCCCCTCATGCACCCCTTCAATAGCCACATCCCTCGTGGTTGCTGAGGGTTGGAGTCCCCTGCACCCCATGCCTTCAATGGTGAAGGGTGCTGGGGAAGTCCGTGGCTGCAGTTCCCTGTGATGAGAGTGGTTTGTCTGGCCCATGCTGGCGGTTGGACAGATGGAATGGTATTGCCCCAAAGTGGCTGTGCTCCATGTGTCAGCGGTTTCTCCACCCGTCAGCCCTGTGGCTGTGCGTCCTTTGAAGTGTTTCTGAAGTGTTTCGAGTAGTCGGAAGCCTTGAGCATGTGCCCTGGGGATGCAACACCTCCCACACCGTTTTTCCTTGCCTTCGGGGCTCCGTGTAACATCCCCTGTCTCAAGCTGCTGGTGCCCCAGGAGAGGGGAATTCAGTGCTGACTCAACTTTCCATCCTTCCTTTCCCCATGAGGCGCACGAGCCGGTTCTCCCACTGCTTATTTTCGTGATGAACTTTACCTCCCCGCTAGGGAAGCTTCCGCCCCACTGGCAGGCAGGATGGAAGCCCTCCTCCCTTTGCAGCCTGTCTGGATGCCTGCCCAGTGCCCGGTGGCTGGGATAGACATGGCTTACACAGGGAGCCCCCACTTGAATCCCAGGAACCCTGTTTGCCAAAGCAGCTAAAATACAAGGGATGATCGAAAAATCAGGAGAGAGTGGATTTTCTCCAGGGCAATGATCTGGTTATCTTTGGCTTGTGCTAGCATGATAGGAGGCATAGCTCATGCCTCTCTCTGTCATCACAGGCTGGACACAATGTATCAGTTAGTGGCATCCCCAGGTACACCGGAGCTGGAAGTCAGCTGTGAAATTGGTGGATTATTTACTGGAGCAAGTCTTTGTGTCATCTAGGAACAGCACTGACACTGCTCTGTGGGCAGCTGGGTCACGTCAGGAAGGGAAACAGGGCAGCTGGGGCAGCAGGGGTCCCCAGCACTCCCAGAGCCTGTCTGGGAACACTGGGAGAAGCTCTCGAAGTGCCCTGGGCTGGATTTACGATGCTGCTTCTGGTGATGTGGGTGCCTCCCCAGGGATCACAGGAACAAAGCTGCCTTGGAGATCTGCAGAGATGGAAACATCGTTCCCATGTGAAG
Organism: Acanthisitta chloris; assembly: GCF_000695815.1. Classification (NCBI taxonomy): domain Eukaryota; kingdom Metazoa; phylum Chordata; class Aves; order Passeriformes; family Acanthisittidae; genus Acanthisitta; species Acanthisitta chloris. The sequence continues at coordinate 15,569 of NW_008666314.1, read as the reverse complement.
TCTTGAATTGGCTATTTTAGGTCCCTGGAGACTGTCCAGTGTGGCTGAGCTGAGCTGGAGGGCCAGGAGTTGGTTTAAACAATGGTTACCCAGAGCTTTCTGTGCCCTTCCCACCCCCTCTCCATCAGATTCCTCACTCCCTTGGACATTCAGGGCTGGCCAGGACCCTTTGCTGACCTGCAGGTGCATCCCCCCACCTTTGAGCAGCCACACTGGGGGACCCCAGGAGGTTTCACACGGCATTGTGCAGAGGTTAAGCGCTGGGAGAACACAGCCGGCGCCTGTCACTGCTGGGAGGGAGGTGCCCATCTCACCCAGCTGACTTGGCTGTCTCCCAACGGCAGCCTGTGGATCGGGTTTTAAGGAATTCAGAGAGTTGGTGTGGCTTTTTTCCTTTCTTTTCTTTTTTTTTTTTTTTTGTCCCCTTCCCTGGGGTCAATGTCCAAGGTCTGTAGGGCCTGTTCTGCCAGCCTGCCTTTGTGATGGCTCTTGGAGAATGTTTGCTCTGAAGGCTGTCCTGGCATGGAGATAACTTTTCTGTTTATCTGCCTGTCTTGCGAATTTGGGGGCTTAACTGCCCCACGATGGGCTTGCCTCTTATCTCTGGAACTCTGGGATTCCTGTGGAAGGGCACGTAGCCATGAGGATGCTGCTGGGATGGGTCCAGTCTGGAGAATGTAGGGGACTCATGAGTAGGGCTATGGGTGTCCCCATCCACGGGCTGGTTCAGATGCTGGGGAAAACCCCACTCTCAGGGCAGAATTCCTGTGCTAGATCCCTGGAGATGGGGAATCCCCACCAGTGGGGGTTTGCAAAGCTGGCCAGGCCTCCCCAGTCTGGTAGTAGAGGTGGCCAAGCACTGGAACAGACTGCCCAGGGAAGTGGTGGAATCACCATCCTTGGTAATGTTCAAAAAATGCATAGATGTGGCTCTTGGGGGACATGGTTTAGTGCTGGAACTGGCTGTGCAGGGTTAATAGTTGGCTTCAATGATCTTGGAGGTCTTTTCCAACCTTAATGATACCATGATTCTATGATCTTCTCTCACACCTTATTTCTGTGCATCAGTTTGGGGCTAGGATCCAGCTCTTTGCTGATGAGGGTGCAGGCAGCACCTGTGAATTCAACCTGCAGATGCTGGAGCTGCTTGCTGCAGGTAGAGAGCCTCATTCCTGATTTTATTTCCATCTCCAATGGCTCATGGGTCCTGGTGGCTGGGATTCCTCACAAGCACGTGCCTTCAGAGATGAAGCAAAGCCTTTACAGCCTGTGACACACCTGCTTTGGCACTGGCACCTGGGGGGGTTTGGCAGGTGGATTGGAGCTTTCATAACATTATTTTAGGAATTTTTTGGAAAGACTAGGGGAAGGGCTGTGGAGAATCAGCTGTGGGCAGCTGGCATCAAGGGTTTGGCTCGGAGAGGGTTAGCACATCTTGGCTCCCACAGTGTTGTTTCATTGCTGAGGCTCCCAGGATGGGCTGGAGGAACTGGGGAGGATGCCATTCTCTAGGGGGGATAGAAGCTCTGCAGGCTTTTAATCTCCTTATCAGCTGGCAGGACTTGTGTTTAGGAAACCTTATCAGTGCTGTGGGAGCTGCTGGGGAGGGGGAGCTGCCCTGTGCTGCTGGCAGCTGGACGGAGCCAGGGCTGTGGACATCTCCCTGCAGCGCCTCTGGGCTCCTGGTCCATCATCCCATGGCAGGTGGATCACATTCCTCCTACCTGTTGCAAGGAGGCAGCAGCAGTGATGAAGTGGTCCCACTTGGATGGTGCTTTGTGGCTGGAAACTGAGATTAAAAAGGAGACTTGAGTATTCCTGCAGAGCGGTTTTGCTCCTAGTGCAGGAGTTTCCTCTACTTCCCCTGACTTGAAAAGGTTGTATGCACCCTAATCCTTATTTTCCCTGTGTTTTTCCAGCTCTGTACCTGGACTCAGTCCATCCACAGCATCTGTCCTCCCAGAGCTCTGACTTGAGTTTAGGTTTCCTTGTGGTGTCTTCTGCCCCTGCAGGGCTGTGAGTGCCTGGGAGCTCCCTCCCCACTGCTTCATGTCCCTGGAGGGATGGAGAGCTGAGCTGCTTTTCCCTGTGGCCACTGGAAAATCCTGCCCATACACTCCCAGATTCTGAAGAAGTGGTGGTGGTTTTTTTGCTCTGAATAGCAGCCCCTTAGTGAGGTTGCTCTTTTGATTTTGGCCTGCAGCTAGACTAAGCTCTTCTTCTAGCGTTTATGGTGACACAATCTGGGTGCTGTTAAAGTGCAAATCCAAACCCCTGGAGAAAACATTTTGCAATCCTGCTCTGAGCATCATCACATGGCTTAAAAAATCCCTGAGCAGACAACTGTGATGCTGGGAAAGAGGCTTTGCTCAAGTGGGGGGATGTCACCACTTCTGTTTAAGGAGGCAGGAGTGTGCAGAGTGGGGAGCGAGGACTGATCCAAGGCTACATCCTCTTATAACAGAGAGTGAAAGGGACTTTGGATATGGGCATGGAATGACAGGACAAGGGGGAATTGCTTCACACTGACAGAGTGCAGGGTTAGGTTGAATATTGGGAGGAAATTCTTCTCACTGAGGGTGATTAGGCACTGGCACAGTTTGCCCAGAGAAGCTGTGGCTGCCCCATCCCTAGGAGTGTTCCAGGCCAGGTTGGATGGGGCTTGGAACAACCTGGTGTAGTGGAAGGTGTCCCTGCCCATGGCAGAGGTGGAATAGGATGAGCTTTAAGGTCCTCTCCAAGCCAAACCATATTCTATGACAGGGACACCAGCTTCAGTCCTTCACCACTCTGGTCCATGGTAGCTGTTAGGAATGATGCTTTAAACCCTGGAATAACAATCCCAGCAAGTTCACTGTGTCTCTTCCAAACTCTGATAGTTTAGCAAGAAAAAAATGAATTCTGGCATTTCAGCAGAGAGTTCAAAGCACTGCAGGAGACATCTGGGATTAAGCAGTGATGTATATCAGCCAAGAGGTATGGGATTAATAAGATTTTTTCACGATCTTCTGGCCTATCTGATGACATTTGGGAAAGTGCTGGAGATGAATCCTTTCCAGGAGCGTCCTGCACATCTCTCTGACTGTGTGTGCAGCCTGGAGGCAGAATCTTGGATGTTAGGAAAGAATCTTTCCCTGTGAGGGCAGCAAGGACACTAGGACAGATTTTCCAGAGAATCAGTGGCTGATAATCCCTGGAAGTGTTCAAGGCCAGGTTGGATGGGGCTTGGAGCAACCTGGGCTAGTGGAAGGTGTCCCTGCCTATGGCAGAGGGGTGGAATGAGATGAGCTTTAAGGTCCCTTCCCATCCCAAATGATGCTGTGATCATCTGCAACAGATGGGCTCCACCTCATCCCATCTCTCAGTTTCCTCTCTGCCAGCTGTTGGATGCCCTCACCAGTTCTCCTGTCCTCCACCCATTTGGGTGCCAATTTGTGTGGTGCAATGATGCTGCTTCCCTCAGGAGGATTTGCCCTGTCCTGTTGAAAGTTGGGGGTCAGCGTGGGCACTGATGGGTGGGAGGTGTTGCAGAAGAAACCTGCCATGATTTCAGCTGGTACTAAATCCCTTTAAATATAGGGAGTGGGACAGAATCTCTGACTTTGTGGACAGAGGAAGGTATGTGGTAGCAGCACATGTGTGGCTTTTGACTTTTAGTGTCAGACTTGATTAGCCTGAAGAGCTTGTTGCCAAATATATATTGAAGCACAAGGAGCTGAGTGGGGATAGAAGATGGTTTGGAGGTTGGTTTTAAGACTCTGGTGTTGCCTTAATATGGGTTTGGAGCCATTGGATGAAACATAGGGAGAACTGGAGCAGGCTCAAGGGCAAAAAACCTCAACCCCCTTGAGGTGTGAGTATGGTTAATAAACCCATTGGGGGTGAGGGGTTGGTTCCCACCAGTCAAAGGTGGGTGGCTTTTGCCTCCTGACAAGTGTTGGGAGGGGAGTGGGACACCATCACCTGCCCAGGGCTGTGGGATGGAGCTGCTCCAGGGACAAGGCTCCAGTGACTTGCTGTGCTCCTGGCTCTGACCAGGAGTGCTGTTTGGCAGAAGCATCCCTGGCACTGGGGGGCTTTCTCAGCAAGCAACATCTGCTCCGGAACATCCCGTGTCTGCTGGGTTTCAGTTGAAAAGGTTGCTTTTGTGGAATTTTTATTGCTTTTTTTGGTATCGCCTCCCAACCCTTTTCTGAGATGGAAATTGGTCATTAGTGGATTTTATTGTATTTTTATTTTATTCCTAATCTGCTGGTTTCCTCCTCACCTGGGGACTGGAAGATCTGGCTGTTCCTCTGACCCTGTCCCCAGGCTGTGGGAGACTGCTCGAACAGCCTGAAATGGGAACAGGAGCCAGAGTACCTGGGATCCAGCATCACCATCCCCATGCTCTTTCCACTGTCACCAGGGTCATAAATCTCTGACTGCCCAATGGCCCTTAAAGCTACCTCTGACTTTATAATTCCTAAATCAGCCACCTGCCTTCCCTCTGGGAAACACTATAGTCAAACAAATTTATTCTTTTCCACCCTCCTTGTTAGTCTGTAACTTAATTGATTTGGAGATTTTTGACTTTTGGATAAACAGTACCTTTTTGATAATCCAAAATATGCTGGCAGTGCTTATTTGTGGGGTGGTGGGAAGGCATTTTTGCAGCTTATTCCTTCCCCTGTAGGCGCAGGGCCAGGACCCTTACTTATCCTAGGGAAACCTTGGGTCTGACTGAGTGTGGATAGAAACCTTGGGCTCAGCTCCGGTGGTGAGCACTCATGGTCAGCCGGGTCTGGGGGTGGCAGTCACTCTCTCACCAAACCCCAGCATGGGATCATCTCCTTGCTCCCTCCTCAATATGAGGGAGACCCCCAGGACCTCCACCTCCCTCCCAAAACCATTCCCAGGAAGGGGTGGCAATAAATGCCATCCATCAAGGTGTTGGGCTCACCCAGACCCAGGACCTGTGGGTGACACAGAGTCTCAGGACACCTTGCGTTGCTCTCTCACTGATGCCAGTGTCTCCCCAGCTGCATTCCAAAACAGAAGGATTTGTAGCACCCATGTGTTAGGATCATAAGCCTCCAAAGCATCATTCCTTGCTGGATTGCACTGCCTCACTCACAGGATGAATACCTGCTCTTGAGTGTCAGGCTGTTCTCCCTGGGGTGCTCTTGGAGCCAGGAGACTCCATGTTTTGTAAGGATTACATCCTGCTGCCTCCTGAGTGGGGTTTCCCTCCCTAAAGCCCTGTCATGGGGTACATGGCATGGCATCACATCACCCTCCTGGAACATGCCAGCACCATGGGCCTGCTGGACAGGTCTGACCTGGCACAACATGGACATGGTGGCTCAGCTCCCTGCAGCCTTATCCAGGGGGATGGACCCTTTCCAAGAGTTTCCCATGTATCTCTTACACAGCCTAGAGGCAGCATCTTCTGCCATGAATGTAGGGCTGGTGTTGAGTTTCTTCTCATCCCATCACTTTATCTCTACTCTGCCAGATATGGGATGTCCTCACCTGCTCTCCTGTCCTCCAGGAACATTCCTCATCCCTTGGGTACCAAAGCATCTGGAGCAGCAGTGCTGCTGCCCGCTGGGAGGATGTGCTCTGTCCTGCTGAGAGCTGGGGCTCAGGGAGGCAGTGATGTGTCGGAGGTGGTGGAGAAGAAACTTGCAATAATTTTAGCTGGTACTAAATCCACTGGAATATGTGGAGTGGGAGAAAGTCCAGCCTCTAACATTATGGATGGAGGGAGGCATGCGTAATTTTTTTCTTTTACTGCAGGGTCATAGAATGGTTTGGGTTGGAAGAGACCTGAAAGCTCATCTCCTTCCAACCCCCTGCCATGAGCAGGGACACCTTCCACTAGACCAGGTTGCTCAGACTTCATGTAGGATTTGATTAACCAGTTGTTACTTCTGCAGCAGCCCTGGGGACCTCTGTGCCTGGGTTAAATCTCTGCATGGGGAAAACCATTGTGCTCCAGCCTCCAAGGACATCCTTGGGATGTGGGGAAACCCTAGCTGGCTCTTCAGTAGCAAGTACCACGGCACCACTTCACCTGGAAGCCTGAAAAGCAGTGCTCATGGAGCATCTCCTGGCAGATAGGCAAGCCCTCAGAGGGCTGGAGGCCAGGTCAGGGATTTGCTGTCCAGATGGCTTTTTGAGGGATGACTTGGGATATGGGACAGAGGCACCATCTGGGTGAGCATCTTTTCGGTGGGGAGATGGAGATGTCAGGCCAGGAAGGTGGAGGGTGTGGGTGAGTCTCAGCATTCCCCATCCCTGTGTGTAACACCTGGTGGGCTTGAGCTAGGATGCTGCTTGTCAAGATCAGCATCTGATCCTGCTGGGACTCTCCAGTGCTTGGCTGGATACAGGTAGCATGGTTCACTCACATCTAGGATGCAATGGGGTCGTGATCTTCATTCCCACTAGGTCCCAAGATACCCAAGGGAATGGATGTCCTCATGGCATCCTGCTAGGCAGGGGTGTCATCCGGGATCCAGCCAGCCACTGGCTGATGCTGATGTTGATGCCTCCTTTCCCATCTTTCCTTGGGCTCAGCTGAAAGAGAGGGACCCCCAGAGGCAACTGCTGGAGGTAATGATCTTCTTTCTGCTTTTTTTTTCTTTTCCACTGCTAATTGCAGAGTTGACATCGTCCCTTCTCATGAAAGGCTCTTTTGTCAGTCGAGTTGCTGGGCAAAGCCCAGGCTTGGCAGCAGGTTGCAACCCCCAGGTCTGTCTCCTGCACATCCCTCTCTGGCAGCAGATAGTGAAGTGACTCTTTCAGTGACAGCAATGTCCCTCTCTCCTTGGCTCCCATCTGAAAAAAACCCACCAAAACAATCACAAAACCCCTCCTTTTAGCCAACAGGGCCTGATTTTCGCCCTGGTTCCACCTCGCCAGCCGACAGAAAGGTCAGCCCGTCTAGACGCTAATCCTTCAAGTGTTGTATTTCTTTGCCCGCGGGTGTCCTGGCAACAGGATTAATGCTGCGGTGTAAGGCAGGCATTGGCTAGATCCCACTCCATCCCAGGCCGGTGGTCCGGATGTGTGTCGCTCCGCATGGCCGGGCAGTGGGGAGAGGTGGGTTGAGCTCCAGGCCCTGCTCCCTGCGCCTGCCTCGGGCTCTGCAAGCAGCTCCTGGTAGTTAACATCAGTCCAACAGCAGGCAAATTTAGGACACGGGTAATAAAACAGTCTTGTGGATGTTTTACCTGATCTGCATCCATCCTGGCGATGGGTGGGCCAGTGGAGAAGCATCTCTGCCTCAAGATGGACACCAGGACTGGTCTGGGGACCACACTGGAGTGGGATGCTCCATGGCCAGCTGCAGCCCACCTGATTGTACCAGCTCCACCGTGTCAACACCAGAACCTCGGGACAGCCTGTGTTGCTATACATCTGACTCTTACAGTGAAAAAGAGTCTCCCAGTACATCCTTGGCATCCCAACACTGAGGTCTCCCAGCACATCCCTTGCATCCCAACAGTCAGGTTTCCCAGTACATCCCCTGCATCCCATTACTTGCTTCTCCCAGGTTATCCTCTGTATCCTAACACTCAGGTTTCCCAGTACATTCCCTGCATCCCACTACTTGGTTCTCCCAGTGCATCCTCTGCATCCCAGCGCTGGGGTCTTCTTTACATTCCCTGCATGCCAACACTCAGGTTTCCCAGTATATCCCCTGCATCCCAATGCTCAGGTCTCCCAAGTATATCCCCTGCATCCCGACACTCACATTTCATAGTACATCCTAACATTTGTGTCTCCTAGTACATCCCCTGTATCCTAATGATTGAGTCTCCCAGTACATCCCCTGCATCTCAGAACTCCTGCTGGCTGTGCAGGGGTAGCTGTTAACCACCTGTCATCCCTCTGGCTTCGAGGGGAGCTACAGTGGCAGGAACAAATCCTGTTTGCTTGGGTCAGGAGTAAAAGTATTTCCCATTTTCTTCATTCTGCTGCTTAAACTTTTTCTCACTGTTGCTGCTCAGCCTCTTGATGACCTTGTTTTGCCTCCAGGTATTACTGGTGGTACTTCACTGCCCATGCCTGGGTTCAGGGATGCAGCCAGTGGCAGAGTTCAGCACCCAAATATCTGCTGCATGGTTCCTCTGTGGGTGCCATGCATCCAGAGGCAGTAGTCGGAGCCCTCCGCATCTGTGGCACAGGGCCATGGTGTAGCTGCCTGATAACATTGTCCCATTTTAATCTTTCTAAGCCTTTCCTCTGCTTTCCCAGTGGCCTCTTTCCAGGCTTTCTCCTGCCTTCTTTTCCTTGTGGGGTGGTCAGCCAACATTTCTCCCACAAAGCTGTGCAAGCCTTTATCCCATCCTTGCCATTCCCCCCATCCTGCTGTGCTGATAGCCCCAAGGTGAGCGGCAAAGCAACCCAAAGTGGTGTAAAGAGCAAAATCTGCATTTACTCGTTGGCCTGCAGCCATCTCGCTGCTCTGATGGAGAGAACAGTTCCTCTGGCCAGATCCTGGTGCAATCCCAGGAGCTCCTCCAGGCTCCAGCATCCTTCGAAGAGGGGTGCTGCTCCAGTGGCAGGGCTCACTCCAGAGCTGTACATCTAACTCTCAGAGTGGAAAAGAGTCTCCCAGTACATCCCTTGCATCCCAATACTCAGGTCTCCCAAGTATATCCCCTGCATCCCAACACTCAGGTTCTCCCAGCACATCCTCTGCATCCCAGTGCTCAGATCTCTCAGTACATCCCTGCATCCCAGCACTGGGGTCTTCTTTACATTCCCTGCATGCCAACACTCAGGTTTCCCAGTACATCCCCTGTATCCCAACTGTGCTGATAGCCCCAAAGTTGAGGTGCAAAGCAACCCAAAGTGGTTTAAAGACCAAAATGTGGGTTTATTCTTTGACCTGCAGCCATCTCGCTGCTCCGATGGAGAGGAGCTGGGACTGGCCAAATCCTAGTGCAATCCCAGGAGCTCCTCCAGGCTCCAGCATCCTTTGAAGTGGGTTGCTGCTCCAGTGGCAGGGCTTACTCCAGAGGCGCTGAAGCCTCAGTGCTCCGGCTGCCGGCCTTCAGCCCTGCAAGTGGCCACATGCTTTAATTAGGCGAGGGGCTGGCAAGGCTCCAGGCTTGGAAGAAGGGGAGTTTCGCTCCCTCAAATCCCAGCTGGGTGCTGTGGAGACAGGCTGAAGCTTGCCTGGAGTCCTGTAGTGTTGCTCCTGCCTACATGGGATTTTTTTTTCCCTGCAGCTGGGATGGGTTAAGTAGAGTTTTAGAAGCATTTTCTTTTCTCTTGGGTGCTTAAAACAACAGTAAATAAAATCCCACCCCAGTGAAACAGGCTCTGAGGAAGGAAAGATTTTGCTTTGCTGAGTTATGGGGCTTTTTTAAAAAACTCTTTACAGGTCACTGCTATCATTTGTGGAATTGGCTTTGCTGCAGGAAAAACTGGTTTCTAGCTTTCCTGTTAGGAAGAAACTTCTGCAATCATGTATTTAAAATGCATAAGAAAATAAAATAGCAGATAAATAAATCCCAGAGCAGCTGGTTGTGGTGCTCATAGCCAGGTCCTTCAGCGGCTGCATGCGTCCCCTGCTTTGCTCTGACCTTGGCTGTGCTACTTGCAGGCTGTGGCAGGAAAAAAAATGGGATTTTTTTCCCCTTTTGCTGGGCTTTCTGGCTCATGCACCAACCTGCAAACCTAAGTACACCTCCCTACATTTTGGCCATGGGAATTTTTTAATCCATCTTGAGGCAGTTTCCAGTGTTTTTATCACTTATTGGAGCTGGGGCCAGCACCAGGCTGGACTCCTGCTAGGCAGGAAATGTTGGGACTGTGACTCCTCCATCCCATAATTGAGAAATGATGGATCTGACTCATCCTCATCCTCTTGCAGTAGGATAGCAGCTGCCTCCGGGGTCTCATCCTTGGGGTCCAGGGTCCCCAAGCTTTTAAGGAGGGAATGAAAGCTCTGGTTCCATGGGATGTTTTCTTTTTTTGTTGTTCTTTTTTTTTGCAGAAAGGATTCACCACTTAGACTTGGATATTTGGGAGGTGAATATTTTTCTGTCTGGGATGGTGATGGGTATCGCTTACTGGGGATGTGGGGAAGGATCCCCTGCTTTTTGGAGCACCTTGAACCCCAAGCATGGCCATCAGGAGCAAACCTGTCCCAAAACACAGAGTATTGTCAAATCCCAGAATGGTTTGGTTTTGAAGAGACCTTAAAGCTCATCCAGTTCCACGCCTCTGCCATGGACAGGGACATCTTCCACCAGCCCAGGTGGTTCCATGCCCCATCCAACCTGGCCTGGAACACTTCCAGGGATGGGGCAGACATAGCTTCTCTGGGCAATATGTGTCAGTGTCTCACCACCCTCACCAGGACGAATTTCCTCCCCTTATCCTATCTAACCCTACCCTCTCTCACTGTGAAGCAATTCCCCCTTGTCCTGTCACTCCATGCCCATATCCAAAGTCCCTGTCCAGCTCTCATGGAGCCCTTTTAGGCACTGGAAGGGGCTCTAATATTTCCTTCTCTGCAAAGACTCAAAACCCACCTGACATGATCCTGTACAACTTTTTCTAGGTGAACCTGCTTTTAGCAGGGGGGTTGGGTTTGATGATCTCCAGAGGTCCCTTCCGAGCCCAACTGCTGTGGGATTCTGTGTGTGCCATACCCTGTGCAGCTCGCCCAGCCCTTCCCGCCCGCCCCCCCTTTGAACCCTGTGGTATGTGAATTTTTGCTGGTGTCAGAGGGTCGGCAGCAGCAAAATCCCTCCCGGTTAAAGGGTGGGAATACCAGTGTGTGCAGCTTGGGATAATTACCAGTTGTCAGCAAAACAATAGTGGCATTGTAGGGCAGGAGCAAAGGGAAAGGGCCCCTGTCTTGAGCATAATGTTACTTTTCTATTTAGGTTGCCATAGCCTTTGCTGAGAAATGGCCCTAATCCTCCTCTTCAGGCATGCCTGCTGGGGTTTTTTGTGTGGTTTGGGGTTTGCTTTTTTTAACCCTTCTCATCCCAGAAAACAGCTTGTGGGCACCCATCTCTGTGGTGCTATGCAGCATGGATGGAAAGGGCCCCTGTCTTGAGCATAATGTTACTTTTCTATTTAGGTTGCCATAGCCTTTGCTGAGAAATGGCCCTAATCCTCCTCTTCAGGCATGCCTGCTGGGGTTTTTTGTGTGGTTTGGGGTTTGCTTTTTTTAACCCTTCTCATCCCAGAAAACAGCTTGTGGGCACCCATCTCTGTGGTGCTATGCAGCATGGATGTCCTTGGCCTGTGGCTGGCCAGCTTTGCTTTGGGATGCTGATGCCCGGGATGATGCCCAGCTGTGGCATCATCCCTGCACTCAGGAGAAGGCAAACCTGGGCTGGAAACTCCATCTTCATGCAAGCAGGAATCCAACTTACACCCCTCCTTGTTCTTGACATCTGTTGTGTTATAGACAGTGAACTCCAGTGCGTTAAAGCTATTTATCAGCGTTGGATTTTGCTTTAAAACCAACTGACTTGTAGAAAAAAGGGAATAATTGGCCAAATGATGGCTCTGGTTGTTGATTGGAAAGGGATGATGTGTTTTCTGGCCTCATCCAGATTCTGTTGGCTTTCCACAGCACTTGCATGAAGCAGCAAAGTATCATCTACCTGTTTGATCTCTTTAGTATCTGCCTCCAGCAGTGCTGGAGACTTGCTCAAAAGACCTAAAGTATCTGCCTCCAGACTTGCTCAAAAGACCTGAATTTTCCTGCTTCAATGCTTGCTGTACCCGTGGAGACAGGGAATGTCATCCTAGTAGTGAGAGGGGATTTCAACCTTGGCTGACATCAAGTTGTCATTGCTCAACTTAATTTCAAGGCATTCAAATGATTTATTTTTCACTTTAGCACTGGGACATGCGCAGCTGGGTGGGTTCAAGGGCTGGGTGATGCTTTCCCTGTTTAAGTGGCCCCTCATCCAGGCTGCTAATGACCCCAGCATCCACCCCAAAATGGCCTACTGGGCATCTCACCCCCTTGTGTCCCCAGTTTGGGGGACCAATTGGTCTGGCTTGAAGCACGATGCCCTGCAGAAAGCCCTGGGATGGGATGCAATGGGATGTGATGGCAAAGCAGGATGGCCAAGCTCAGCCGCCTGGTGCAGAGGAAACTTTGGAAGGATCCAAAACTTTGGAAATGCTGCCAAAGTCAGCAGCACAGGCAAACTATTGTTTGAAGGAGTGCAGAGAGGTGGAAGGACCATGGAGCGGACACAGTCTTATTACGAGCACAGCCGGGGGGCTTCCAGAGGCTCCAAGCTAAACAAAGTCCCCTGCACTGCAGGAGGGCAGTGCTGACAAGACCCAGACTGGTTGGAGGAGCAGGAGATTGTAGCTGAAATGCAAAACCAAAACCCCCTCCCAGATCCCCCTTTTCCTGTCAATTCCCTAACAAAATAGAGTTTCTCGCAGCCTGGCCCTGCAGCAACTGCATGATTGGATTTTGTTTGCTGCGCTGAGGATGAGGTTAATGACCTGGCGGGTGGTTCCCTCACTGTAAATCCACAGAGAGGCTCCATAAAGCATCCACAAGCTGTGGCAGTTGCCTCTTGCAGCAGCATGGACCAGCTGGCACCCAGCATCCCTGGCTGGTGGCGGATGCGGAACGGATGCTGTTCCACAGGATGGATGCTGTACTGCTCTGTTGTAGCTTCAGGTACTATGTAGTTTGGTAGCTCTTCCGTGTTTTATTTGGTGAATTGGGTTTTTTTTTCAGCTGTGCTGGTGTTTTCTTTGGTTCTGAAGGCCTGGAAAACAGCTGGAAATGGGCAACTCCCAGTTTTTGTTGTGCAGGCTTCAAAGTTGGTGCAGGGTTACCTGCTGACAGCGCTGTCTGCTGCTCTGCGACACTGGGAGCTTAATATCCTGGCATGGTTAAGAGGCATCATTGGCTTGGTAGGCTTCTTTTGAGCTCTGGGGACATGTACCCTACCTGGGTGCCTTGTCCTAGTCTGATTTTCAGTTTGGGATGGCATCAAGTTGAATCATAAAACCTCCATTCCATCCCTCATCTCCCCTTGTCCTCCACACAGCATCTGTCCACAAGCCGGGATTGATCTCCCTGTATCCCCCGGCAAATAGGTGCCTGGGAATGGTGATCCTCTTCCTCTCTGTCCCTCATGGAGACAGCATCCGATCCCCCCTCCACTGACTGGAGTAGCCTCCTGAGCCTGCCCAGAGGGTGGTCACTGGTGCTGTTAGAGCCCCCTTGGCTTCATGCCAGGGCAAGAATGCCAGGAACGCGATTGAAATTTGGGGCTTCTCAGGAGCACGGCTCCCAGGCAGAGCCAGGACCTTGGTGAGGGTTGAGGAGGGGGGTGAATCTTCCCCTCTCCAAGGAGCAATTAGTCTGCAAGGTGATTTATTAACATGGAGGAGGATGATCAAGGGGGTCACATTCCTTCCCTTGCCTCCCCTTGCCTTATCTCTGGGCTGGGCTGTCAGTTGGCCCCAGAGGGAGGTGAGTGATGGGAAGCAGAGATGTTGGCCCCTGTGGAGACAGGATGGGGGTGGGACACACACACACCAGTGGGGCTGGGGGCTACAGGTCACCCCAAGCTCACTGTATGTTTTAAAGACCTCCTTGCACTGTTAAAGACCTCCCTTAGGCTCGGCTGTGCCTGGAGGTTCGTGGCCCCTCCTCACCATTCCAGGGCATCTCATGGGGTGGCCAAAGTTGCCCCAGCCCCAGTTCTCTGCTGCCTTGTCCTCCTGTCCATGTGGATGGGGCAGAGGCAGACAGCAGCATCTCTCGGCTGTGCCTTGTCCAGCTCTGCTCATCCTGAGGAGCAGGAGGAGGATGCAGGTAGCAGCAGGGTCCTGGGCATAGCCACCCTTCTTTTCCCCCACCCTGGGGTTATTTGATGGCTCCCCCAGGCAGTTGTGACATTTTCGTGGTTTATCTTATCGAGGAATTTGCTGGAAGGATGTTTCTGGCTCTCCATGAGTAAATGTTTAGGAACGCAGCAGTCCCAGGGACTTCGTGGTGCTGCACAGCCAGAGACAGGGGGAAACACTGGCCCAGAGGCAGGTCCTGTCAAACTGGCACCTGTGTCAGTTTTGGGGCTGTGATGGGTGCTCCTGCTCAGTCCTGCCAGCTCAGCCCCCATGCAACCTCGTCCCCTGCTTTCCCATCTCCCTTGCTGAGCTCCCGTCCATGGGCTGGGTCCCACTGCCTCTCTCCATGGGCTGTCTCCATGTGGGAGGTCAGCAGCTCGGGATGTGGCAACATCCTCAGCGTGTGTCTCCATGAGGGCCTTTTAACTGCTGTTTGGGCTTTTTGATGGAGAATGGATTAAAATCCCAAATGTCAATAGGATTTATAGATACCATCTGCTGCTGACAGTCCCTGAATTTTTCTGCTCAGTGCATGAGTGCTCCCAGCTCCAGCATTCTGGCTGTGCCACTATCAAGGGCTTCTTTCTCTTCCTCTCCCTTTCTCTCCCTGACTTTCCCCTTTCCTTGTCCTTCCTTCCTTCCTTCCTTCCTTCCTTC
>NW_008666314.1:0-978 GCF_000695815.1 Acanthisitta chloris | reverse complement strand
TCCTTCCTTCCTTCCCTCCTTCCTTCTGGTTGCGCTGGTTTCAAGGTTTCCTTCCTTCCTTCCTGGCTACACACAGGGTGTGCCCTGAGGGTGTCCTTCCCTCTGTGGCTCAGTTTCTTGGCATTAAAACGCTCTGCTGCTGCTCTTCATCTTTTGGGGCTCGAGGTCTGACCCCGGGGACTCCTGCTGGAGTGTGAGACCATCCCGTGGGGTGGGAGCAGCAGGAGGAAGGAGGCAGCAGGTGACTGTCCCCACCTGTGCTCCCTGCTGGTCTCTGCCTGAACATCAGTGGCCTCTGGGCTGGTTGGGTGGGACGGCCACCAGGATGGAGCATCACCCATGATGGGGTCCAGCAAAGTGGGGTCTCCTGAGGATGGTTCCATACTCTACTCAGCCTGAGGCTCCCTGTGCTGTCCATCCGTCTGTCCGTTTGTCTGTCTGCCTGTCCATCTGCCTGTCAATCTTTGCCTGCCCTACTCATGATGGAGAGTCCTTGGGTTGTAGTGAGGGAATTGCTGAGCTGGGCTGGGGCAAGGTCCTCATCCTCTCCGAAAATCCTGAAGGGAGAGCAATCCCGAGCTGCTGGAGTCGCGTGAGATCCCCATGCTCAGCCCTTCTTTGGCCCCCAGAGAATAACATCTGTGCTCTGTAACAACAGATGGAGTGCTGCAGGTCTGAAACCTGCATGACAGGGTTTTTTCTCCCCATTTTCCCCACTTCTGTTTTCCTCTTTTCTTATTCCCCTCTTTTATCTTTATTTTCCTCTTTTTATCTTTCTTCTTCCCTCTCTTTTTCTTCCCCTCCCCTTTTCCCCCTCTCACCTTGTCCCCCTCTCTTTTCTCTGCCATTTCCGTGTCTTTTTTCCTCCCTTTTCTGTTTTCCTCCCAGTCTTCCCCACCTTTCCTCTCTCTCCTTTCCCCTCTCATTTTTCACTTCTTTCCCCCCTCTCTTTTTTTCCACCCCCTCTACCCCCAATCG
>NW_008666313.1:7088-16365 GCF_000695815.1 Acanthisitta chloris | reverse complement strand
CGGGCGCTGTGTCCCCCGCGTCCCGGCGCGTGTGGTCTCCAGCTGCGGTGGCCTTAGCAGTTTGCTGTCGCCCTCTGGCTCTTGGACAGTACAGCCCCAGTACTCGTGAAAATCGGGGTGAAAAATGCCTCGTACATCTCTTCGTCTAAATCTCTCTGTGATTTTACAGTTTTGGTGTCGGTGTCCTGATTGACATCTTTATTTATTATTTTTTTTGGATTGTCGTGGTTTAACCTCAGCCAGCAGCTAAGAACCACTGGCCTCTCACACTCCCTCCTCCCAGGACATTGATACACCTTATTGCAAGTGCTGAAGGTGCCTGGGGGCAGAGCACAGCTCTGTACCCATCGCACTGCAAGGCAGAACTCCCTCTGGAGCTGTAAGGATGCTGTGCTTTGGGTTAGAACAGGCTCCTGTTAAGTGATGTGGTGCTACTGAAAATAGCAAACGAGAGAGAAACCTACTGCGGTGGTGCTAGCCTTAGCCACGTTATGTGACATGTGCTGGCATCAACTGCAGTGCTGCTTCACCTGCATGGCCAAGAGATGAGACTGCTGGGGCTTCCCAGTAGGCACTTCTTGGCCCATTTTGCAGACCAGGGCTAGCCCCTTGGTTTAGCCAGTCTGTGAAACTGAGCAAGAGAGAGGGAAGGTGCTACCCCCTCCCACTGTAGCAACAGTGATCCTCTTTTCATATACCACCAGCTCAGTAACAAAGGACTCATATTTTCCTGTCCTCCCTCGTCATGGCTGTACTGCTGGAGTAGAGTTGTTGCTATTTACAATGCCTCCTCTCCCCTCTCTATCCTCTGTGCTTCATCACCATGACATTTTGCCTCCTTATAAACAGTGGCTTTCCCCAAGAGCTGAGTTATTGTTCTGTATCTTGTGACAAGCTGAGGGTTCTAGTGACTCCTTAAATATAGAAATTTGAGATGGAAAAAACCTCTTAGGTCATCTACTCTTATCCCCTTCTGGCAGAGGATTTACAACACGTGTATGATTGCTCTGTCCACTTTTGTTTTAAAAGCCTCAGGTAATGGGGTTTCCAACTCTTTCTTTTAGAATCTGTTTCACAGTGCAGAAAATCCCATGGTGAGGAAGATATTTGGCCTATATTTTCATTTGTCCAATTTCAATTACTCCTGGTTATAACCATGTTTTGTAGTCCTTTTAACAGTTTTTCTCCTCTATGGCTGTGTGCTGATTTGAAAGCAAACCAGTGAGAGACTCCAAGTCAGAAATACGATTTAATAAAGAAAACCAAAAAAACCAAATGCAACAGTACATAAACCACTGGCAGAGTCAGAAAGCAGCCTGACACCCTGTCAGTCAGGGTGTTGGTAGTAGTCCCATTAAATGGTGGCTGCAGTCCTCCTGCAGTGAGGGGTCTGTTGGAGCAGTGATCCTGTAGATCTGCTCTTCACCTGAAGGTCCAGTGGTAGCTCTTGTCCTCTGGGAATGCAGTAGGTGAGGGCCCCCTGTGCTGGTCCAAACCCCAGATTATGTCCCTGTGGGAATGCTTGGCTCGCCCTGGGTGAAGCATCTCACAATGGGACAATGTCATTCTATGGGTCATGCAGTGGGTCCCTGACAGCCCATTAAACAGAGATAGCCTCCTGAGGGAGTTTTCAGGGATGAGTCATGGTAGGAGATAAGGAGCTGCTTTAACAGCTTGTGAAGGTGATAACAGAACACATACTATTGGTTACACCCTACGTTGTAACCTAGGACAGGCTGTGTCTTACACAGAGGTATCACTTATTTTCCTAGCCATTGCCATTCTTTCTTTTGATCTCTTTTCATGAATCAGTCCCTTCAGCCACTTTATTACTGTCATTGGTCTTCTTTGATATCCATTCAGCTGGTCCTCAGTTCCTCAGCCCATGGATGCCCACATTTAGGGTCTGATCCTTTGGCTGATCCTAGCAGCCAAAACCCCATCACAGTTTCACCTGTCTCCAAGTTGTGTCAGAAGCTTGTACAAAATTTGTCACCTGACATCAGTTTTAATCAGATCTGGTCCCATTACTCCTCAATGGTCTCTCTTTCAGTCCAACTGCAGGTGTTCTGGGGAAGCTGTGTGTCCCAAGCCTTATTTTTCTGACTGGAATTTCAACTTCCTTCTGTGGTCACTGATAGCTGCTGTTCTTAACACTTTGATTAATTGCAGTTAGAATACAAATCTTTATCCATCTCTGCAGATCTCTCAACCAGTATGGATGGTTTCAAGAATCTGTCCAAGACACAACCTGATTTAGACCTGTTCTCGTCCAGCATTTTCTGATCTTTTTTTTCCACTACTCCACTAAGTGAGTGCGATGGATGGTAACTAGAAAAGGTAGGGAGAGACTATGTAGAGAAGGCACAGGCATGAGTGCAGCACCTCTTCAGCCAGAAGTCGGTCCCACTGAAACTGCTGTAAGAAAGCTAGGAAGGAAACATGGCTGGAGAAAACACACACCACATCACCCTGTGGTCTGCCCTTTCCAACAGAAGCAGATATGCCTCAACCATGCTCACTAGATGCTGGACACAGCGTCAGGACTGATGTACAGTGACAGAAGAACATCTTTGAACCCTTTGAACAAAGAGGGCCAAACTCTTCGTAAAGTGTTAGCTTTTCTGCTTGATTCTGCCCTTGTTTCTCTGCCCTGATTTCTTGCAGTCCCTCTTATTTGTTCCATCTCTTAAGACCTCTGACTGTATGGTCCTGGCTGCTGCTCTGCGCAGGAGAAGAAAAAAGGCTTCCAAATCTCCTGGTGTGCATGATGGTCCATAGTTGCAGGACAATTGCTCTGGAAATGTAAGGAGAAATCTTTTCCAGCTGTCAGCTCCCCTTTAGATCCGTGGCACGTGGAGATTGCACAGAGCAGAAAGGAAGTCCATTAGCTCGTATTAAACTGTGAGCAGGGTCCCAGTTACTTACCTTCCCTCTCACCTAGAGGCTACTGCTTAGCTTATCTCCAGGGAGGACCCATTACATAAAAGCAGGATTTATAATCTGACACAGCCACCTGTCATCAATAGCCTAGCCAGAATTCCCCTAACTTTTTGTTTGGATCGATGTCAGCAATGCTAATACAGGCAAAAAGTACTATGGCCTGTGGAGTGAGGCCAAGTTCATGCTTTGCTTAGGGCTCTCCAAGGAAGGGGAGGTGAGTGGCCTGTTGGGGGACAGTAGCAGGAAGAGAAAACCCATAGAAGTATGTTCTTTCTCCTCATAGTGGCCTGAAAAATCTGGCTTTAGATGCTTGTATTTTTTGGTCTAATGCTTGTCCCTGAAAACCAGGCAAACCACCCTTTCATTGGGACTTGCAATTTTCTCTCTGCAGCAGTGCATATGCATACCAACTTCCACTGATGCTCTGCCACCTTGGCCTCTTCTGCGGTCATATGACTCCCAGTGTTTTCCTACTTGCTCAACAGCTGGGCTAGGGTTTTTTCCATATGTCCCTAAAGGATGGCAAAACCTTTTTCCCAATGGAGTTAGGCACTTATCATAATATCATAGTATGTTAAGGGGTTGGAATGGACCTTAGAGGTCATCTTGTTCCAACCTCCTGCCCTGAGCAGGAACACCTCCCACCAGAGCAGGTTGCTCAAGGCTTTATCCAACCTGCCTTTGAGCACTGCCAGGGTTGGGGCAGCCATAGCCTCCCTGAGCAGCCTATGGCAATGTCTCACCACCCTCGCATTAAAAAACTTCCTAGTGTCTAATCTAAAATTGCCCCTTTTTCAATTTATACCCATTACTCCTTGTCCTGTCACTACAGTTAATAACAAATAGTCCCTCTCCAGCTTCCCTGTAGCTGTTTCTGGTACTGAGTACATCTGATTCTGAGACGTTTGCAATAGTCATTGATTTTTATCAAGGAGACCTTGTTCATAGTACTTTTTATTTCCTCTTTCTATTTGCAAACCACTCCTTAGTTCCCACTTCCCAGTTATCATTAACTCATTCTACTGTTCCTCTGCCGTTATCTTTTCCTTCCCTTTATCTTTCCTCAGCACAACTTAACTGACTCATTTAGTGCTCACTTCTTTACTTCACTTGTATTACTAATTTTATTTTTGTCTCCCAGTGTTTGAGTAGATATAAATAGTCACTTGATGCGATTTGATGTCTGTGCTGACATTACTGAACCTTGACAGAGATGACTTTAAATTGAGGGGCAGGATCAAGCTGTTAAGGAAGAAAGTGCAGTAGCAGGCAGTAAATTTTAGGGGTCAGAATGGACCTTACAAATCATGTAGTCCCAACGCCCCCTGCCATGGGCAGAGACACCTCTCACCAGACCAGATTGCTCAGGGGAACGAGAAATTCCGAGAACATATACGGATATGCTGATGTTAGCATGTAACTGAGTTATTCATCCTAGAGACACACAAGGAAATCCCATGAGGGCTGTTACACTGAGGTGCTGTGGAAGTGATCCCCATTGCACATTTAGCACTATGATTCTTTTTCCCTTACCAAATTGGTTTCTGAAACCAAATGGTATTTTATGGCCCTGGTGTGCATCAGTCGTGCTGCTTATCTAGCAGTAAGACTAGGTTTCACTCCATGTTCTCAGGCAAGTCCTTTTTCCAAGATTCAGCCACATTAATGGTTCTTGTGATAGAAGTCACAAATCCTTGGCTCTCTAGGAATAGCTACGAAATTCAGTCAGAATGAGAAATGCTACATCCATTTTATTTGCAAATTTGTTCATCTAAGATTCTAATCTTTGAGATTCCATGGTCTGGCTCTATGAGTAGGATTTGCACCAGTATAATGATTTTGATAGAAAGTTTTTGTTTTAATTTGATTTGGTTTAAAATTGAAATACTAATACTTGTGCTTTCCCTAAAGCTGCAGGCATTTTGATGTCAAGATACTTGTACAATTTACAAAGGCTTTCCCATTTCAGAAACCCACAACAGTCAAAACAGAAATGCAAAGATCCTGGTAGGACATCTATTCATCCATTGCAGCAAATATGTGCAAAACAAAACCTCTAAACATTCTTTATGCTCTAAGCCATGTCATCCTCATACCTCACGATATATTGTCTTATTTTCATGGGCTGCATCAAAAGGAGTGTGGGCAGCAGGTCAAGGGAGGTGATTCTCCCTCTCTGTTCTGGTGAGACCCCATCTGGAATACCACACACAGCTCAGGTGCCCTCAGTACAAGAAGGACATGGAACTGTTGGAGGGACAGGCTGAAGGAGTTGGGGCTGTTCAGCCTGGAGAAGACAAGGTTGTGTGGAGTCCTCACAGCCAACTTTTCAATATCTGAAGGGCCTACAAGGGAGTCAGAGAGGGACTCTGTGTTAGGAACTGCAGTGATAAGACAAGGGGTAATGGATTCAAATAGAAGGAGGGGAAATTTAGGGCAGATATTAGAAAAAAGGTTTTTTCCTGTGAGGGTGATGAAACACTGGCACAGGTTGCCCAGGGAGGTTGTGGCTGCCCCAACCCTGGCAGTGTTCAAGGCCAGGTTGGATAAAGCCTTGAGCAACCTGGTCTAGTAGGAGATGTCCCTTCCCATGGCAGGGAGGTTTGGGACTAGATGATCTGTAAGGTCCATTCCAACCCCTAAAATTCTATGATTCTATGATTTTGAATCACTGATGTTCAAATGTTGCACACTTGATGTGCAAGTGTATTGCTTCTGTAAATAAGAGGAAAAGTTTTCTATTGCTCTAAGCCTGACAGTTTTGTTGGAGAAAGGGGAGGGGAATTGAGGACTGCACTGATTTAACTCTTTGTTCAAAGCAGTGCAGTGTTTTCTGAGAGACAAGTTTATAGTCATGTTTGAGAAGTGGACTCCATTGCACAAGTCACTGCTTAGACACGTGCTGACAGTGCTACTCCTGGCACACATGTTCAAGTTGCAGCACGTAAAAATGAGGCAGTGAGTAGCCCTGACAGTGCTCCTGAGAGCACTGACTGCAGTGACAGCAACCTGGCAATAGCTAAACCTGACTGTCAGGTTAGTCTAAACTGCTTGGGACCACAGGCCCCTCTCATACCATTGTGAAACAAGACTATGGCACCACAAAGGTAGTTTACAGTCAAATCCTTTTCTACTTCTAGTGTTTTGGTTAAGGCATGGTGCCACAAAACAAAGTTTCCAGGGCTAGCACCCTGTCAAAGTGCCCCATCCCACATTGCTGTGCTCTGCTCCTTTGGCTGTGGCAGCCTCTGCCTTTAGGGCTGTGAAGAGGCACAGGAACATATTGTGTGTTGGTGCATGTGTGTTCCTGTGTTTGAAGCCAACTCAGTTCCTGTGACTGTGGTGCAAGCAAATGGAGGCTGGCAAGGATACCTTAAACTGGAATCTTGTGGTCCCTCAAAGGCACAGATTCAGCTTCTCCCCTCAGCTCATGCTGGTAGCATCTCTTGCTCACCTCCAGAGAGACAAGAGGCTTGGCCAGGTGCTGCTCTTTGCCCTGGCACTACAAAATCTTGCCCCAACAGAATGTGTGGAAGGGCTGCCGGGCGTGCAAGGACTAAGAGTAGGGTAGCTCTGTCTTTGGCTGGAGATGGACAAGACCAGGCAGGCTGTATCAGAGGCTCTTCAGAGGAGGGAGAGTCTCCTGAGCCTGGGAGGGCTGAGAGGAGCAGAGGGTGGTCTGCTGTGGGCAGATCAGTAGCAGGGAGCTGCAGAGGAGCTGTGCTAAGAGGCTGACCTGCACTGTGTTAAACCTCCCCGCTCGACCTACTTCAGCAGGGCTGGTTGTTTAAATGGAATTTAAATCTCTGCTGATATGTGAGGAACTTCCTGTCATCACCTGGAGATATGCAGTGTCAGGGGCAGAGCTGTGCTGGGCAGGGTCATGCAGAGCCAGAGCAAGGACCGTGGAGGATTGCTGTGGAGGTGTGCTCATCATTCCTTGAGTAGGCAGGACTCCTCAGGGTGTGTAAAGCACCAGTAAATAAGGGAAACCAAAAAAAGTTACCCAAAATAGGATTTTTGGAAGACAATTCTGCAAAGCATGAGATGCCCTGCTACCAATTTCAGACATAAGCTATACCTTCAGCTTTTGTTCTTGCATAGTCCAGAACAGTGAAGTGTATGTCAATATTTACAACCTCATGAATTAAAAGTAATGAGTTAGTTGCCTCTCGACTCAAAATCACAAGATTTGGAGGGGAAAAATTACTTTGGAAAATTCTTTAAATTGTATGTGTCTGCCTCTGGATTTTTCCTTGTAAAGTACCTGTTTTCAAACTTCCTCCCACAAATTTTGAATGCTGGAAAATTTCTTTCTTTCCTTCCTTCTTTTCTCCTTTCTTTCCTTTGTTATTTTTCTCCTTCCCTTCTCACCTTCCTGCCTGCCTTCTTATTTCTTATGTTACTAAATGCTATAAACCAGGAAAATTAAGGAATAACAAGACATTATTATTTTTATTATCATATTTAGGCTAAATATTAGGAAAAGGTTTTTTCCTGTGAGGGTGGTGAGACACTGGCACAGGTTGCCCAGGGAGGTAGTGGATGCCCCAACCCTGACTGTGCTCAAAGCCAGGTTGGATAAAGCCTTGAGCAACCTGCTCTGGTGGGAGGTGTCCCTGCCTATGGGAGGGGGTTGGGACTGGATGATTTGTAAGGTCCATTCCAACCCTTAAAATTCTATGATTCTATGATATATGATGAAACTCAAGGTAAAAGTAGAAAAATCATCGAGCTATATTCTGTTACTGGGAAGAATTTTAAGCAAAAATAACTAAAAAATAGAAGCTGAAGGGATAGGGTTCGAATTCTGTGTGAGGTAAGGCCAAATTGATTTATGTTTTGCAGGTTTGGCTGATTTTTACTTCTCCAGTCCACTTACCTTAGCTGCAGAGGTGAAGCAAACTTTTCTAAACACCCAGTCCTCTCTATTAGTAACAGGCTTGCCACCCCCTCCCTCCTTTCTCAGCATCATTTTCTCCACAGGGTGACAGGATTACAGCTGTCATGCCTGTTGGAAGTTGTGGTGCACACTCTGTCATCTTTGCCATTGTAACTCTCTATCTTGCTGGCCGTAAACCAATGACACAAATTGTTTTCCTGCCAGATAAAAATTGTCTAGTAGATTTAATGCTCGTAACCTAATGTGAGGAATAACATTATATGAGCAACAGCAGTCAATCTGCTTATAATGGTATTGTGTCCCCCGGTATTGCTGGGAGAAAAGAAATTTGGTACAGCTGCTCCAAGTCTGTGGAAGATCAGTGCTTTTCTCAGCAGTTCTGCACACTCTCAGGCAAGGGCTTACAGCAGTATGACCATACAGCTGCAAAGCCAGTGGGCTGATGTGAAAACTCAAGCTTGGAAATGAAAAAGGAAATAGAAACTCAACTCAAGGCTGAGTGAAAGTAGTGTGTGCTCAGCAAATGGCAGAATGAAACCCTGGCAAATGAAAAAAAGCAGTGTGAGTACAGCTCATTGCACAGAATTGTGATTTATCTGCTTTTATTTTCAATAGTTCCAGTGGCATCATGATGTAGGATTTTATAGCCTATTAAATCATGCCTGACATTTATGGATGTAGTTTAGAGTGCATGCATTATGGATCAGCAGTAGCCCCTCTATGGCTGAGCAGCAAACACTTTCCACTCACAGGTCTTTTTTCATTCTCATGCCCTTTAGCTCAGATACTGCCAAATGCACTTCAAATAAAAAGATTTTGGTGAAGAATACAAAAAAATAAACAACTTTTCTGTTCCTCTTGAGTTCAGATTGTCCTGATCTAAAACCATCTGTGTTTCAGTTGTCTTCCATTTCCAAAAGCAGGAGTGCACTCATAAGGGTTAACTGCAGCTTCTTCAGGCACTGCACACTCTGCCATCTCTATCAGAGCAAACAGATCACCCTCTCACAGGAAAGAGCTGGTAATCAGCCCAGGTCGCTGACAATCTTCCTTGGTGGGTGTAGGGAGTGGCGTAATTAAGACTGGAAATTTGAGCTG
This sequence comes from Acanthisitta chloris, assembly GCF_000695815.1. Taxonomy (NCBI): domain Eukaryota; kingdom Metazoa; phylum Chordata; class Aves; order Passeriformes; family Acanthisittidae; genus Acanthisitta; species Acanthisitta chloris. The sequence goes on along the minus strand of NW_008666313.1, from coordinate 7,421 downwards.
ACTCCAATATTAGCTCGGGAGATGACTGGGAAGAGGTGCAGAGGTGGGTGCATTTGAAAGCTGTTGCATGAGCAGGCAGACAAAAACTGTCACTGAACATGGGAGTCTTACAGTGCCTGGGCAATTACAATCATGCTGTTGTCTCTTCCATAGCAGCTGGCGATCTCAGAGCCCTGCACAGAGTGGGATAAGCATCACTACCTTTGTTTCACCTATGGGAGAATCATAGATTCATAGAATTTTAGGGGTTGGAATGGACCTTACAGATCATCTAGTCCCAACCCTACCTGTTGTGGGAAGGGATATCTCCCACTAGACCAGGTTGCTCAAGGC
>NW_008666313.1:0-7032 GCF_000695815.1 Acanthisitta chloris | reverse complement strand
CCAGCCTCCCTGGGCAACCTGTGCCAGTGTCTCACCACCATCACAGGAAAAAACTTTTTCCTAATATCTACCCTAAATTTCCCCTTGTTCACTTTGAATCCATTACCCCTTGTCCTATCCCTGCAGTTCCTAACAAAGAGTCCCTCTCCAGCTCCTTGTGGCCCCTTCAACTACTGAAAGGCTGCTCTGAGGTCTCCACACAACCGTCTCTTCTCCAGGCTGAACAGCCCCAACTCCCTCAGCCTGTCCTCACAGGGGAGATGCTCCAGTCCTCTTATCAACTTCGTGGCCTCCTCTGGACTTGTTCCAACATTTCCATGTCCTTGTGTTGAGGGCACCTGAGCTGTGTGCAGTATTCCAGATGGGGTCTCACAAGAACTGAGGCTCAGAGCAGTGAAGCCACTTGGCTATGGTCGTGCAGCAAGGGCAACACATTATTCTGGTTTAAAATACACAATTAATGCTGCTGTCCAGGGAAGCAGTGGATGCCCCAACCCAGGCTGGATGAGGCCTTGAGCAACCTGGTCTAGTGGGAGGTGTCCCTGCAGGGGGTTGGGACTAGATTATCTGATAGGTCCATTCCAACCCCTGAAATTCTATGATTCTATGAAAATTAAGGTAACAGTTTGTATCTATAACTACAAAATAGAGACACACCTATACACCAGAAGACTTTCACAACACCAAATATTCTTAGGTTCCCAAAGTCCTTAGAGATAGAATAGAATAGAATAGAATAGAATAGAATAGAATAGAATAGAATATTTCAGTTGGAAGGGGCATACAATTTTTTGGAAGCTGCATATGACCACAGTCCTAGTGGTACTTGTGTGCCACAGGGCAGAAACTATATGCCTGATAGCCTGTAGCAGCCACATCAGAAGGAGCATTTTCTGAAAAAGTAGAAGTCCATAAAATAGCCACCACTGTTACTGGTGGACTGCACTGTTTGATGCAGCATAATATTTTTAGGGCCTAAGAAAGTGAGATGCTTTTGTAAAATTTCATTTTCATTTCAAAAAACACCTTTTCTCACCTCTTCTTCCTTCTTTTCCTCACAAGAAATGAAGAAATGCAGCTATTTCTCACCTTAGTTTGAGGAGGGCAGAGAAGCATCCTCCAGTATCAAGTGAGAGGAGAAAACCAGTGTAACACTGGTTCCCGAAGGAATCAGGAAAGAACAGTATAAAGGGCCTATTTTTAGTAACACTTTCACCGTTTATTCCAGCTTTATTGCCTCTACTTCTTCCTCAGCTGCTCGGGAGTATCAGAGGCGTCCTCATCCCTCCTTCCTCTCCTCCTAGCGCAGAAGACTGTGGCACTTCAGTTGTGCAGTGCTACCACCCTCTGGCCACCGTCAACACCTCCAGCAATGTCCTGAGCTCCAGCATTTGCCTCGTACATCTCTGTGAGATAAATGCTGCCTTTCAGTCTACCCACTAAAGAGAGACAGTGGTGTACACCTTCTGATGCAGCTCTACACAATGCCTGTTTTGGCTGCTTGCTTCTGTAATGAGACTTCATCTTGGTAAAGAATGCAAAGGTCAACACTTCCAAATGTGTTGGTCCTCTCCTGGTCCAGCACATGAGGCCAGTGGGTTCATCTCCTTGTGACTCCATGTAAGGATACAAAAAAACAAAAAAAAACCCAAAAGGATGAGTTCTCAAAAACAAGCTACCCCTTCTTTTCCTCTCATATACCCTTTTGTTCATTACCAAGTGCTTCTTTATTTAAAGGACAAAAACTAACAGGAAAAAACACATGTATTATGCCCACCATTTTGCTATAAAAATACACTTCTCAAAATTAAAACCAGCAACTCTTGACACATAAGAACTTGTTTTTCCTCTTTTCACCTCCATCCGCAAGAGAGATCCTGAGTATCTGCCCAGATGAAGAGGAAGCCACAGCAAATTAAGGCATCATGCATCATGCTTTTCAGTGGTCAAAACTGGCATGTGACAGGCTGTGGAAAGGAGTTAATTTCCTGAAGGAACCAAGATTGTACTTTACTTTTGCTTCCTCTCTAGGTACCAACAGGAAATGTGTGTCTTCAGGTGATGTTTGTGGCAAGTAAATCTATTGTCTCTCTATGTCATGATTTGACTTTGGGGGTACTGCTGCTTAAGCCATTTTCTAGCATTAATGACACAATGCCTTAAATAATAATAAAAGTAAACCAAACCAAACCAAACCAGAAGAAATGCCACAACTTAATCATCCAGTAAAGAAAACTAAGTTCATCAGTAAAAGATTTTCCATGCTGCAGCTTATTTTCTCAGATGATATGTGTTCCTTCTGGGGGACAGATGCCCTATTTCACTGCTTATATTTGCTGGAAATTACAGCACCTATTTGCAACCAAGATAAGACATTTGTCATGGTTTAACCCTAGACAGCCACCAAATGCCATGCAACCACTTGCTCACTCCCCCACCAGCAACATGTGGGAGAGAATCAGAAGAGTAAAGCTAGAAAACCTCATGGATTGAGATAAAGACAGTTTAATAGGGAAAGCAAAAGCTGCACACACAAGCAAAGCAAAACGAGAAATTAATTCACTGCTTCCCAAAGACAGGAGGTGTTTAGCCATCTCCAGGAGAGCAGGGCTTGGGAAGACAAACGGCGTCACTCCAGATGTGCCCCTTCCTCTTTCATCCCACTTTCTATACTGAGCATGATGTCCTATGGTATGGAATATCCCTTTGGTCAGTTTGGGTCACCTGTCCCAGCTGTGTCTCCTCCCAGTCTCCCATGCACCCCCAACTTCCTTACCAGCATGGCAGTATGGGAAGCAGCAAAGGTCTTGGCTCTGTCAGTTCTGCTCAGCAACAAGAAAAACATATTTGCATTATCAACCCTGTGCTCTGCACAAATCCTAAATATAGCCCCATCCTAGCCACTGGGAAGAAAGTTAACTCCACTTCAGCCCAAACCAGCACAGCATTGGATTCTCTTGCTTTGTGATTCTAAATGTCTCAGTATCTGAGTGGTAAAAACATGCATAAGGCTGAATGACACATCCTTGTGCTTCACAGGAAGATGTATCTGCCATCAAAACCTGCTGAGAGAGCAGAGGTGAAGAGGGCATGTCCTAGATGTCCCTCCTTGATATACCTTCCCACAGATGAATCTCCCAAGGCAGAGAGAGTCCTTTTTGAGACTTCCTTACGAGCTGAAAAACTTCAAAGTGTCTTTGCAACAGAAATAACATGGTTGTGTGGGACTTTTTTTTCCCCAGCAACTTGTGTAGTCTCCTGTGTAGTCTCTACAATACCTCCAAAGACCCCAATTGAACAGGCTGGCTCCTGTATCATTTATTAAGACCCAAACCCTTCTAGCTGCCCACTAGCCAGCAAGTCTGACCAACACAGCATAGAGGAAAGGATGGGGGAAAAAAAAGTCAAAAAGTGTTATGGTTTAAAGATACCAATGAGGATATCTTTAATGTACTAATGAGGGAAAGTGAGGAAAATCACAAGGTCAGGCTTCCTCCCTGAAAACAACTTGCCACCAGCTGGCTCTATTTAAAATGCCTTGTTTGATGCCAAATGCACATTATTTTACCAAGAAAAAAGGAAGCTGATTGAAAAGTTGCTTCCTAGTTTGTGTGAGACCAAACTCAAATCATCTAAAACTCCAGAGGTCAGTGCCATGAAAGCTTTATGAGCCTTCTGCAGCTTTCTTAATAAAATTTCTTTCTGGGACATGTATTTGTGCTCAAGCAAGGAAAAAAATGTTTCACTCCAAATGAAAATAAAATCGGAAACTGACTATTATGAGATTTTTCACCTCTTTTCCCAATCAGAGTCAATCACAGAAGTGTGTGCAGATGTGGCATGAAGATGGAGTGATCCACATGTCTGACAATTCTATGAAGATGTGTCCAGTTCTGGGCTCCTTGGTAAGAAATAGTCATGGAGCTCCTGGAGTGTGTCCAGTGGAGGGCTACAGAGACACAGAAGAGATTGGACTTTCCTTTTATGAGGAAAGGCTGAGGGAATTGGGTCTGTTCAGCCTTGAGAAGAAATGACTGAGAGTGGACCTCATCAATGTCTACCAGTATTTGAAGGAGGGATGTCAAGAAGATGGAGCTAGGCTTTTCTTGGTGGTACCAAGCATTGGGACAAGAGACAATGGGCATAAACTGATGCCCAGAAAGTTCCACCTGAACATGAGGGAAAACCTCTTTACTCTGTGGGTGACCATGCATGGGAACAGATTGCCCAGAGAGGTTTCAGAGTCTCCCTCACTAGGGATATTTGACAATTGTCTGGGTGCAATCCTGTGCCATGTGCTCTAGGATGGCCCTGCTTGAGCAGGGAGGTGGGACCAGATGAACCTTTCTGTGATTCTGTGAAAGCCTTAAAGGGTTGAGTTTTTTTGGTTTTTGACTCCAAACCAATTCCAAGTTCTCTGAAGCAATGCCTCTTGAAGCACAGCAAGTTCATTTTATCCTTGAGAAACAAGGTACACATGCCCAGAAGGAGCAGCTGGGGATGGCATAGGTGAAAAAGAGGGGAGGACATTTTAGGCAGTGAACTTACAGGGACCTGTGCCCAAATAGATCAGATAGCTAGGTCTGAGGAGCTAGTCTGCATGTGTCAGCTCCTCAGGTGAAAAAGGCAGATGCTAAAGAGACTTTGCTAATTTCCCCTGGCTGGAAACCTGAAGTGAGCTCAGAGCAGAACAGCAAATGAGCACATCTGTTAGTTTCTCCTAAGCTAGAAAGTGTGAAAGCCAAGAGAGATGTCTTGGGGCCAATTTGCTGGCCTGTCTACATGACAGGAGAAAGTCTAAGCCCTGGAGAAAGCCTGGTGCACTCTGCCTGTAAGCAGAGAAAGCTGGCAAGTGTCACTGAGAGCTTAAGAGTGATACAGCTTATGGGACAGGAGAAAGGTTTGTTCTCTTCATTCAAACAAATGTTCACAAAGAACTCGAGCTGATCATACCGTACACATTCAGTACTCCTGAAGTCTGTGTTTGTCACAGGATGGGATGCTAAAAAATGTGCTACCCTGGCATGTGGCACAGGTCATGAGGAAGACTGCTGGATACAAAGCCTTCCTGCCCACTGACAGGCAGAAACAATCTGCATCTGGATGGTGCCTGACACTGACAGGCTGAGGACGTTGGGGCTGTTCAGCCTGGAGAAGAGAAGATTATATGGAGACCTCATAGCAGCCTTTCAATATCTGAAGGGCCTACAAAGGACCCTTTGTTAGGAGCTGCAGTGATAGGGCAAGGGGTAATGGGTTCCACATGGAAGGAGGGGAAATTCAGGCTAGATATTAGGAAAAAGCTTTTTCCTGTGAGGGTGGTGAGACACTGGCATAGGTTGCCCAGGGAAGCAGTGGATGCCCCAACCCTGTCAGTGTTCAAAGCCAGGTTGGATGAAGCCTTGGGCAACCTGGTCTGGTGGAAGGTGTCCCTGTGCAGAGAAACCCAGACCTTCCACCTCATATTCCTGTAAAACTGTGCATTATTATTTTTTCGTCTCTTCTTTTTCAAATCTGAACTGGTTTTTCTCCACATTATTCTGTGCCCATCTAAAATGCCAGCCAGGTTCCTAGAAGCTGTGTGGAATGATATTTCAGCTGAGTCTTTGAGGACCATTATCTGAGACAACAAGCTGCTCCTCCAGGGCTCGCTGGTGGGAAAACAGGTAGAAAGGCTTTGTGATTAGGATTCTGAAGATCTGGCTCAACTCTAGTCTAGTCTTTGAATATGACATTAAGAAGGACACTTCCCCCACCTTAGGGGTATCCTCAGCTGGTATAAATTGCTGTAAACTCACAGCATCAGTGGTGCTGTGACAGCTTTACACTAGCAGCTGATCTATGCTTTTATCTCTGAATTCCCTTATGTAAAGTGATGTCTTGTTTGCATTTTCTAGGGCACTGCTTGCTTTCTTTGTCCCCAGGTACGTTTTTTTTCTATGAAGACTGTAACCTGCTTAAGGGAAGCAATACCTTGTACTCTATGTTTGTACAAGATACAGTACAACATAGAGTTGATCTTGCCTGGGGCCTCTAGGCTTTGTAATACTGGTTATTCTTTAATTATAATTAAACATTCTAAGCCTTTCAGAAGTGAATGGCAGCTCTTCTTTAGTTTGTTTTATTTAGTGGGCTGTAAGAAAACAAATCACATGATCACAGAACATTCAGAGTTGCAAGGGACCCACAAGGATCATTGAGTTCAACTCTTGAGTCTGGAGTCTCCTCTTCCTGCTGCTCAGAAGTCTGGAGGACAACAGAGTACAAGACTTGTGGTAGAACATGAATTTCTAGATGGCTGCATTCTTGTCTACCACTGTGTACTGGCAGCAAATGGTATTGAATAATTTCAAGAATAATAGATTGGACACTTGGCACACTTCAATGCAGATAGTTTCAAAACTCACTTTAGCAATGAGGGAACCAAGCCAGAGCCATGTTAAATGACTTAACCAAAGTCTTGTACTGGTGGTCTGTCTGATGGAGGATGTATCCCAGTGCTCTTCATCAAGTCATCAGAATTTTTGTGCTACATCGTAGGAACTAATAACATTTCCATGGTTTGGACATAAAATACTCAGAGTCCCTGCTCACTGGAATGAATGAATTAATTACCCACATTTTGGGAGCTCGTGTTGTGTTTCCATAAAAGCCGTTTACTACTGAGCACAGGTGTTGACATTCAGCTACCAGAATCACAGCCTTACCTACAATCAGGCTTAACTCCCTGCGGCTGATCAGTGAATTAATGCAAAGTGTTTGGGTTCCATCTAGTGGTTACAAACTCACCAGCAGAGAGGGCTGCTCTTACCCCATGCCCCTCTCCCAGGACCCAAGACATAAAACGGATTTTACTACGTCATCATCACATGTTTGATCCCTTAATTTCTGACCAGCCTTTTACCCCTTGCCTTTCTGAGTCCTTGACACCCAGGTCTTCTGCCTACCAGCTACTTATTAGTTTTGTTCCTACTCTTGGAGCTCCTGGGCCCAGAAACATCACAAGCTCTGCAGAGGAACCTGGATAGGCTG
>NW_008666312.1:9623-15910 GCF_000695815.1 Acanthisitta chloris | reverse complement strand
TCCACCAGGAGCCCCAGGTCCTTCTCTACCAAGCTGCTTTCCAGCAGGTCAGTCCCCAGCCTGTACCAGTGCTCCAGGTTATTGCTTTCCAGGCGCAGTACTTGTTGAATTTCAGATAGTTCTTCTCTGTCCATCTCTTCAACCTGTTGAGGTCCTTCTGGAGGGCTGTACAGCCCTCTGGGGTATCAGCCACCCCTCTCATATGTATTTAAGGATATAAAGTTATTAGAGAGTGTCCTAAGAAGGGCTACAAAGATGGTGAAGGGCGTCAAGGGGAAGTCATATGAGGAATGGCTGAGGGTTGTTTACCCTGGAGAAGAGTAGACTGAGGAGAGATCTCATAGCAGTCTGCAGGGGAAAAGAGGGAAGTTTCTCAGAAGGGAAACAGAACAGCAGGTAGTGATCTCTCTGGTGACCAGTGTCAGGACTCAAGGGAATGGAAACAGAATGGCAGGTAGTGATCTCTTCTCTCTGGTGACCACTGTCAGGACTGGAGGGTGCCCTGAGCACCCCAGAGAAGTGCTCAGGGCACCAAACCTGCCAGTTTAAGGAGCTTTTGGACAATGCCTTCATCATATGATTCTTGGGATTGTCCTATGCAGGGCCAAGAGTTGGACTTCAATGATCCTTTTGGATCCCTTCCAACACAGAATATTCTATGACTCTATAATTTTAAACTTGTTCCAGAACCATACTTGTTTTGAACATGTGAAGCACTGACAAATTGTGCCATAGCCAGCCTGTAAATTTCTCCTAAGATATAAAGGTCCAAGATCCAACATTTTTTATCAGAAAAATATTGTGAGTTATCTGGCAGGTTACAGATGTGACAGAACTGTGAATTACTCTGTTGACTGCAGACAATTGCAAAGCATGACACTGGTTTGTACATCCAGATGTAGCTCTGCCCCATGAATGTCTCTGTTTCTGTTTATCATTTAAATGCAGTGCTACTGCCACCATCAGCAAGCTGCTGAGACCACTGCCAGTGTGAGTGGCCAGGGCATGTCACAGCAATGAGTTGGCATGGCAGGGCCCAAAGGCCACATAACGCAGCACCGGGCGTGGTTCTGTGACAATTCACATGGGCCGAGGGCACTCATCCTACCTGTCCTTCACAGGAGAACAATGGACACATATATCAGCGATGTCACCAAGACAGCACCAGACCTCATACAGCCCACTGACTATTACCCACTGCTGTTGTTTCACATGGGCACCGCTGATACAGCTAGGAGCAATCTGAGGAGTATCAAGGACTACCAAGTCCTGGGAGATGTGGTAATGAACTCTGGAGCACAGGGTTTTTTGTTAATCAATCCTTCTGGTCAAAGGGAAGGGATTTGAAAGGATTTGTCAAATCTGGCAAATCAGTAAATGGTTACAGGACTGGTGCCACAGCTTGGGGATCAGCTACACAGGCCATGGATCTTGCTTGAGCAACCTGGTCTTCTGCAGGTAGATGGATTTCATCTGTCAGAGAAGGGGAAGAACATCTTCAGTCATAGGCTTACCAACCTGGTGAAGAGGGCTTCAGACTAAAGTTGCCAGGGAAGGGCAACCTCAATCCATCCTTCTCCTACCAGTTTGGTGTCAGTGCCAGTAAGAGATGCCTAGAACCTGGAGAGAGATCATAGGTCAGCAGGAGTCTCATCTCTTCTATGTGCCAAGGCTGTCTCTGGATGTCCTGTGCCTGCTGCAGCACAACTTGGTCTGCTGCTTGCTCATAAGCTGAAGCAATGCCTCCCTGGCTCAGTGGCTGCTCTGTTCTGCAGGACAGAATCTGAAGTACAAGCAGATTTTGCTGTCTATGAGACAGCCTTAATAACCAGACGATCTGGGGTGCAGAGCTGACCACAAATAACTGCCTCTACAGATACCTGCTGTAAAACATAAGTGACCTGTAGTTTCCGAATCACACAGTGTTTCACTGTGCAAAGAACTAGCTATTTCAAATTTTCATTTTGATTCTTGACAGTTGCTAATTTTGATAATTTTGAAGAGGCAGAATTTTCACATAATGCTCAGAACAAACATTTGTTTTATGGAATCATCCCTGTTATTGCATACAGAAATACAGTAGAAGTTCAAAGGCACATACTTCCCCGCAGTCAAATTCTGCTCACTGCTGTAATCCCATTGTCCTGAGGGTTGCAAGCATAAATCTGAAACCAGAACCTCTGGCTCTTGCTCACTGAATAATAGTAAATATTGACGCAGCAAATTTTGTCGGTCAAGTTAAGTGGAACATTCCAAATTCCCTGCACACTCAAAGCCTAGAAGTGTGTTCATTTACTCCAGGGTGCTGAAAACAGAATGCCACTTAGAACAAATTGGCCTAATTAAGGTAATATTAGAATGTATTTGTTGTTGTCAGAGCACTACAGCATGAAAAATACAACTCCATGAGGAATAGAGTTAAGTGGTTTCAGGAAGTTCACAGAACAAGATAGATTAGGGATAGAAAAGACCTTAAGAAATCGTTTAGTCCATTTCCCTTTTCTAGTTACAACTGTCATCACTATTGGCATGGTTGTCTTGGTAAAAAATCTCCAGTAACACCAAGTGCAGTCATATGCAAATGCCATAAATATGGTATTTAGCTATCATTTTATTTAATGAACATTATAACGGCATCAGAAATCTGTTGTGGCCAATTATTCAGCCTTGAAAGCACATTCTGATCTTGAAGTCAACCAAGGGAGGACCTCCTAATGTACAGAGATCATCTGTCATGAGAGAAATTTAGCCAATTGCATGCCAATTTCCATGCTGCTTTTTGGATAGTATGGAAGGGCCAGTTACTGCTTTCTGCTGAAATTTTGTGCTTGCCTGCCTCTGTCAAAATTTGCACACACCTCTGGCTTGGTTCAGAGTGGTTGACTCTTAGCTGAACACAGAAATTACTTGTACTCTTAGGACCTGTACTGTGTGGGTTTTCTTCCTGACATAGCTGAGAATCTGGACTGCTGTGCTTCAGATTTTTTTTTTTTAATATGGAGAATATGTAAATTAAATGATCATTTTTCTGTCAGCCATTAAATGCAAGAACATTAAACATTTTCATCATATTGCAAAATTCCAATTGACCTCCCTGAAGCAAGAACACGCATCTAATGTGTCTAACTAATGATTCCACAGTTAGGTTTTCCTGATGAACTTTTAAGGTACTGGTTAGTTATTGATGTGTCTCAAAAGGTACAAACTGTTAGAAAAAATGAGAGATTAAACTCTTACCCAGCATAAAAATGATGCTTGCACATCTTGGTTTCTTCCTTACTCAGCAGCTGTCCTCTCATTGAGATTCTGTAAGGGAACTCATATTTGGAAAAATAAATACTCTATTCTCATCTAGTCTGGTAGCCCATCAATATTCATTAGGGCTGATGTTGTTTTCCTTCTCGTTCTTGTAAATTTACCATTACACTTACCACCTCCTGGTCATGGCTATTAGTCTTGCTGTATGTCCTTTCATTCCTTAGGCAGAAATGAATCCTTCGCTGCATCCACCTGACAGTGGTTGTATTAAGACACAGGGATTACTACTTTGGGTCAGAACTGAGGTCCAGGCAGAGCAGGCACAGCAGGCTGTTCTGTGGCATTGATCCTCAATGTCCCATCTCAGGAAGATAGCTGCACCACACCCTTCTGCAAAACAGTGAAATGCAGAGCAGAGAGGCAGGAGACAGTATTACTAGCTTCATGCAAGCTGTTTAGGTGCAGATTTTCCTAAGTACAGACTGGATAAGCAGGTGTGATGTGAACAAATATAACGCTTTTGATGCAACATCAGAAGAATTGTGAAGAGAAGGGAGGCAAACCTGTTTCATTCTTAATTGGAGAGATAATGACAGCATAACATCCTAATACAATGGCAGCAGAGGAGTTGTTTGCTGTTAAGTCAGAGTTTGCACTGTGTATGGGATATGTGCACTGTGGGTGATGAAGTAATAATATAAGGTGACAGGACTGTGTAAAGGAACAAAACATAAATGAAGTGCTGTGTAGGAGATGAATACTGTGAGACTACAACAGGAAAGAAAGTATTGCCAGATAGTGGGAATCAAGTTAGCAGCTGTTTTCTAGATTTAGAATCCAGTAAGGTGAGTAGGGACTGAATTTCAGATTTGTTGCCAGTAGATTGTGTTATTTGAATTATTTTTTTCTTTTATTTAACAGTGATTACATACATGCTATGAATTTAAACCAGAGTATTAAGAACATGTAAACACTGGCTGAGTATGATGAGCTTGTGTCTTTTTCATAACAGACAATTCACAATAGAGCAGTGTTAAGGTATCAGAAAGCAGTGATTAGGTTTTTACTGAATTTTTGGTGTAGGAACTTAAAGCATTTTTCACTGATCAGAACACTTACGCTGCTTAATGGGGGCCTGCTGCCACAGTAACTAGTTTTGCTCTGATGTCACTCCTGGTAGCTGGTCAACTAATTTACTCTCATCCTCTTATTCAAATATGCTGTTATGTATCTGATTTGCACTGAGTGGAGGAAGTTATGTGTGCCTTTGGGGAAAGAACAATATCCTCAACATACTGTTCTTTAGCAACACAGAGTTTGCTTTTGCAATACAGGGCTGGTGGTTTAATGCGCCCATCCCTCCTGCTCTACCAGGAAATCTTGCATGCAGCTGACAGTCTTGATGGGCAATTTCTCAACAAGAGTTGTTGAGAAACAGCCTGCGTCACGTCCTCTGATGGACCTATTGGCACAAAAGCAGTGAGGCTCCAGAGAGGTAACACCAAACCAGTGAAAACTTTGTGCAGAGTCTGGCCTGAAATGTCTGGGTGCATTTGCCTCTCCCAGTGATGTAGACAAGAAGCATTGTCAATAGAAAGTATGGGCTGTCACCTCATGAGACTTGAATGGGAAGGCAAATGCGGCTGACTTAACACAGCACCTTCACTACTTCTCATGCAGTCAAAACCAACAGATAATCCTCTTCTAAAATACAAAAAAATAAGTGCTTTGACTAGTGACACAATGATTATAAAAGCCTGAGGCAACAATGGATGATGGAACAGCATGGCTCATATGGTGATGGAGACTATGCTACTCAAAGCTCATGGATGTAAGCAGCCCTCCTACTGTTCTCTGGAGGGACAGCAATTACAACTGCTTCCTGCCTAGAATCACTCTCCAATGCTCATGCTTTTGAGGAGCACCAGTGCAAGAGCTGGCCAGGAGCACCAGCTTCCAGAAAATGGAAAACTTGATAAGCAGAGAGGGATCTGGCACTGTGGGCAAGTGCCAGTGGGAAACGATAGGGCCAGAGCAAAACACCCCTTTTAGGCTTCTCCCTGCTGAAAGGGGCATGACCTGCCAGGGTGGGAGCCTCTCACCCACAGCTAGCCACTGACCATCCAGATCCTTGCCTGGCATCACACAGGGAAAGACAGCCAGGTGGAGGAGGCACTATCCAGCTGCAGGCAGTTCATGCTGACTGGTCCCACTATGCCATCCCTCACAGAAGACATCTGCAAGGCATCAAGAATGGCAACAAGACACACAGCCATGGATATGTGTTGCAGGTGACCAAGCTAAAGAAACATGGAAATGTAACAATTGAAAACAAAACCCAGTGATTTCTTGCTGTCCCTTCCAGGGCCATTGCCTGTGCTTCTCCACCCCAGCTGGTTCATGCAGCTGGGCACTGAGGGGTGCATTTGCAGCAGCAGAGGTGAGCTGTGGGGGGAAACTTCCTACTGGGCTGGCCATGGGGCAGGCAATGGGGCTAGAGGAGCTGGGAGGAGGAGCAGTGTCCTTCTGGAGGAACCTGGGCATTCTTCTTCCCTTTTCCTCCCCTTCCTGGGACAGTAAGTGACCATGGTCTTCATTTTGCAGTGTGTAATGCCAGTGAGGGGAAGCAGCTCCTTGTCCTTGGCTCTCCCCAGTACTCCATAAAAAGCAAACATGGTTTGTTCAATTTTAAAAGGTATTTCCCAACCAAAATAATTCCACAATTCTATAATTTTTGCATTCTCTCTGCGTCCTCCCTTTTCCCTACCAGTGTAACTGTTCCAAAAGTTACAGTGAGTACTCCTGCCCATTCCACTGGTTCATCATGCCCTACTGAAGGTGAGAGGGAAATATCATCAGCAAACTGAAACCACCCAAGGACCTCCTTTCATGGGACATGTTATGAGGAGGAATACAGCCCAGTAGCAAGCTGGCAGGGAAGATTGCTCTTAATACCCCTTGGTAAAATATTTTTCCTCTGATCAGTGTTCTGCAATGTGGCAGCACAACTGCCTATTGCAGTCCCCCCC
>NW_008666312.1:1356-9590 GCF_000695815.1 Acanthisitta chloris | reverse complement strand
GATGGCAGGTGCTGTTCCTGTGCGAGCAGAGATCATGACAGTTCAGTGTTGTGCACCTTCAGGAATACAGAGACAATTTAATGTCTAGCCAGGGTTGAACCAAATGATTTGTCCTCAATTAGTATCACTTTTCCCTTGGCCTGCGAGCTTTGTGTGATGCTGCCATTGAAATAAAACAGCTCTTCCCATAAGAGTAAACAACAGCTCCACTATATCTATCTAAAAATACTTTTTTAAATTTTGGTGATACAAATCCCGTGAAGACCCCAAAAGCCAGAACAGCATAAAAGAAACACTGTGTTACACTGTACAAAGTTGATTAAGTGATTGGCTCTTAGCTGGCTGTTTAAGTTAGAGCAACATGCTGCACAAGAATAGGATGCAGCTATACCTTCAGTCACAGTATGTGACTAATGAAACTAATTCTAATTAGACTGTCACCCTCATCACAGTGTTATGCATTCACGTTTCTCTATTCTTGTCAGAGGCAAGGCTCTCAGCAGCATGTCCTCCATATCTCCTTAGTTTTAGCTCCATGTTTTGAGGAAACATGCAAGCTTCCAAATTACTACCAGTGAGGCTTTGGCAGCAAGTTCATCATTCCTTTGTGATAGCTCATTTCTGAACCTGTTCTGAAGAATTTCAAGATAGGCATCTGTGGCTTTGGGCAGGAGTAGGGGAACTGTGTGACCTTTTGAGCTCCCTGTCAGTCCTGTGGTCTGTCACACCTTCAGACCAGATGCACTGCACTTGGAGGGCACAGGGCTGTGAGGAATCCTGTCTAGCTCTTCCTGTTTTTTTCTGCAGCAGACAACAATCAAGCAGTGTTCTTATTTGAAAGCAAACTCCACCTGTATACAGTTTTGTCTGCACCTCCTGCTGTCACAAGATTCACTGAAACTAACCTCCCATTATAGCTTGGCAGTGCAAAGCGCAAATTAGATGGTATTGCAGTTGTCTTGAGATGGCTGTGAATGGAAGGCGTTGGATGAAGCTGACATGTGCAATACAGTGGTAGTTTTGGCTAATCCACCCCTCTTGCACTGACATGAAAATGGGAAGAGACATGATTACTGAAGAGAACTGGAAGGGCTTTCCCATGCATGACTATCAATTCTGGAAACAGACAGCAGCATAAGGGCTGATTTTTCTTTCAAACTTTTATACAAAAGAAATGCTTGGGTCTGAAGACTTAGCAACTTTTTAACACTAAGATGTTTTGTGTGATGTTCAGTGTGAAAGAATGCAATTAAATAGTCCACAGATTTCAGCTAAAACTAAAATTTATCTTCATGGGGAGCCAAAAAGCCAATGGTATACAGTGATTTAATACACTGAATAACTGTTAATACATTATAGTGGCAACTCTCAGAACATCTACAAAGTTAATAAAAAAATAAGAGAGGTGATACTGTCAAGGTTTGCTTATTTGTTGAAGTGACTCATTGTGGATCATTGTACACAGAGCACAGAAAAAATCACAATATATTTGGCATGTAGGACCACTTCCACACCCACATTCTTGGAGGAGTGTGTGGGATTTGAAATGAGGCTGCAGCCAGAGGGTAAAGGCTAGGTCTTTTGTGCTTTCAGTCATAGTGTAATGTGGTGCTTTTGCTAGTGTGGACATCCAGAGCAAAGGGAACCAGGCCACATAGGTAACTATAATCAGGGCATTTCTAGACTTCTAAGAGCTTAAAATTTACATCTCAAACCCCTTTTGATCTAGAGTTCTTTTGTGTTTGCTATATTATGGCATTCTGTTGCTGAACTGGTCCATACTGTCACTTCAAAAAGACACGTGGGAGCTGTCTTTAGTGAGGAAACAGAATAGCAACATGCTGCACTGGGTCATTCTAACATAGCTTCCAAATAGTCGTATCACTACGTTTGAAGTTCCATTTTTATCACTGATTGTAGTACAATTGTCTGTAGTACAACATTGGAACATGAGAGTTTACTAAATTTGTCTTTGTGCTGATTAGCACAGAAACAGGGCAACAGCAAAGCCCTTAGTCATGTATTTTGTATCCCAGAACTTTTTATCCACAATATTCATATTTTGTGTTGGAAAATATAACCTTCCAAGTTAAAAGACTGTATTTTCTCATGTAGTATGAAAAAAAAATCTGTAAATTAACTCTGCATGTGAGTACTGCCTGATAGGAAAGACAGTCAAAGTGGGTGACAAGTCTGTTCGGTCCAATGAGAAGTTACTCATCACTATGGATGGCTGCATTTAAGCAGCCTGGCATCAACAAAGCACCTGGTCTCAAACTTTTCATCACTGTTTTCCATAAATGGTTGGCAATGCTACCAGCCTGAATTTAGTTATTTCGTGCCTTTTGAAGGCTTTGGGTTTTTTGTAACTGTGTGTAACGTCACGCCAGTACAAAATGGTGCCTGAAGGCTGAGTAAAAAAGCCAGTTCTTGTTTAGACAGATGTTTCTTTGAAAAGGTTTGTTGTATAACTGGTCTTTTAAGTAGAATTTCATAAAAGTTTGAGGCACATAAGAAAAATATTATAATAAATGCTGTACTGTCACTTAATGGTGTACAAGCTTGAAGACTAGTACACTATCTCCATTTCATTTCCTCAGGGAATACCCATATTATTGAGTCTGACCTGAAATAAGTGGAGAGTAATTTCTGAAATGAAAGGAGTGGGATGACCTAAGATATGACCTAAGAATTCATTTGTGGACTCTAGGGGTATATGAAATGTCTGTTTCTGGTCTGCTGCATTGTAGAGATGACTGTCTCCCAGCAGCATGCTTCTGCCTTTTCTGTCCAGCTGTTGGAAAGAAGGAGGAATAGCTTTGCTATAAGATACTGAAACGTACTACTATTGCTTGAGACCCTCAGAATTTGTGGAGATTATTTGTGCCTTGCCTTGGGCTCACTCCTATTATATTGTTATGTGTGACCACAAGGCCACCGCAGTCCCAAACTTTGTTACAAAACTGCAGCCTAACCTGCACCAAAGCCCTGTTGTGACACCTTTAAAGGCAATATAGATCTTCTCACTTGTAATTAAGTCAAGCAGCTTTGTGAAGACGAATGCCTCTCATGGTGCACACAATAAAAAGAAGTGAAGAATGATCTTCATAAAGAAAGTAGCATTTTAAGACCTCTACAGATAGCAGGTTTTGAAAACAGTATTCCTATGCACACAGTAAATTGCAGTGGTTGACTGGGTGTTGCCCATAAGGCAGTGGAGCAGTTCCCTGCCTCAATACATAGCTAAAGATGGAATGTGTAAACAGCCTCATTAGGAAAAACTGGTAACCAGCTAGGAAACATTTGTTTCAGGGATAACTGAGATATTTTCCAAGTACTTGTTTGCACACTTAACCCAGAATAAGTGCATGAAAACATTGATCCAGACTTGGCACTGGATCACCAGGTCAGTGGCCTCAGGTCATGGCCCTAGAAGGAACTACTACAATGTAGTCCAGCTTACACTTCTATTCAGACAGATGTACACAGTACTGCATTGCTGAGCAGGGAAGGTGACAAAATTAGTCAGTGGTTTTGTTTGTTCATTTTCCTTTCATCTGATTTTGACAATATGGGTGTCTCTCCCTGTTTCTCACCTGTACCCAGCATACAATGAAAGTAGATCACAACAGGAGCACCTGAAACAAGCAATGTTTGTAATGAAAATGTATAAAAGGGATTTTTGGTCCTTTTGTATCATGTTATTTCACATCTTTTATTGCTCAGAAATTTAATATTACTTTCAGAAAGACAGGATATATTCCAGATGTAACCTTTGCAGTTTGCTGCAAGTCTCTGGGTGTGGTACAATCTGATTTAGCCATTTGGGGCAGGGACTCACCTCTGCAAATGGATAGTTTCAAAATGCTGTTGCCAGACATCTGCAGAGAGTGTGATTAGATGAGTGTCTTAATTCCATTTCTCAGCATGCAACTGATGTAGAAATATTGTAGCTTTTTTCAAGGATTATGCATAGAGGCAGCTTTGGAAGAGAGTTTGCTATCAGTCAGAGAATTTGTACTCCCTGTCACAAGGATTTATTAAAAAGCACCTCTTTGAAGCACAATTGGATGTTGATATGAGGTGGAGAGGACTGCTGCAGGTAACTTTTACCTTCTCATTTAAGAACATGTGCATTATCAATAAAAACAGCCCTATGCAGAAGTCACCCAGACTCAAAAATCCTGATTCATCCCTACTTGAGAAACTGACTGAGAGAAGAAAAGACCTTCATATTTGTGCCACTGTAGCGTCGCAGTAGGAGTTGCAGAAAGAAAATATGTTTACACTCAGAAAGGACTTTTCAATCGCTGCATTTGTGCTTCATGACAGTTCTGTCGTCATGACTGCCCCCATTTTGTTTGTGAAGTCTGCAGCAGTCAGTCAGTCCAGTGCCTAAGACAGCTTCCTGCAGCCAGCTGCTGGCCCTGGTTTTATAGTTGCTGCAAGTCATGTGAGAGCTGTGGGACCCTGGTTTCTTCCACTCTCACACATCTTTTCTCCAGAAAGCAAAAGGAGGAGCCACAGCAACAGGGATATCATGGCTGTTGGAAGTCATTTGGCACTGCTGCAAAGAGCAGGTGGCACGACTGGCCTGCCTCCCTACTTGTGCTTCTTTAACATACTAAAATACAGAAAGTCCCCTCTGAACATAATGAAACACTTTTACTGTGAGGATCACTGAGCCCTCAGTCATTCTGATTCTAGGCTTACAGCTGTGCTCTTGCAGACAGGTGAGCAGATGCTTTTCTTCCAAGTATTTCTGACAGAGACATCCATGGGAAATGATGCTTGCATCAACACGGTCCCCTTTCCCTGCCAACAGAGGACAATGGAATTGTAGGGCAGTAACCCACCAACCTCCTCACCATAACCTGTGAAATAGCTTGGTGACAGTAAAACTGTGCACCTGAATTTGACTATTCGCTTGACTATTGCGTTCAAAGGCAAACGAGGAAAGTGAGGTGGAGATGGCAGAAGTGCCCAAGCTTTCCCTGCACCCACAGTGTCAGCTCTGGAGCCTGGTGGGATCTGTGTGTAGCAAGTATCTTGGGAGCTCCCTGAGTCCCAAAAGTGGGAGACTGGATGGGACCAAGGGGCACTGCAGTATCTCTCTTTTCCTTCATCCTGAAGCTCACACCCCACAGGTCAATTATCTGTACCACTCCTTTTTCCCAGTCACGTGCTGCAGGATCTTCAGGTAGATATGAAGATTGCTGGTACTGCAGACTCCTGATTTTTTTTCAGATACTGAATTTCTGCTTCCTGTTTCAGTGAAGCTTCTCTGACTTTTGGCCCTTTAATCATCTTCTTTAAGTGGACAATATACCTCTAAAATTAGAACAAAAGTCTCAAGTCTGCCTCAGATTACGTTTGAGGATCAACACAATCATATGATGACAATTGATTATAACAGCGTATCACCTAAATGAGAGGGCAGGGACGTCTCTTCTTGGTGTCAGATATGTGTATGGCTGAACCTCTGTTTGATCTGCAGTGTTCAAGTGCCTTTTGAGAACAGTTTTCATGGAAAAAAGTGCACAGCTCCATCAGAATTTGCTTTCCAAACTGCTTTCCAAGGAGAACAATAAGAGTTGAAACCTTCCAGAGGGAGGGATTTAAAAAGACTGAGGCTTATTAAGATGAATGTGACTGGATATGATTAAAGTATGAAAGAAAAAAAGAATTTGGAGTCAATGTAGAACAGCAATATTTGCATTCTTGGCAACTTTTTTGGTTTTGCCTACTAAGGGTTCTGGTAGAATAGGATTCCTTCCTCTGCCCCCTTCAAATCATTTGATGAATCAGTGCTGTGGACAGAGTTCAGTTTCTATCCACCTGGGATCAAGTTACCCTATTTTCCCTATTTCTGTATGAGAGCAACAATAAGTGGAGATGTCTGCCACTAAAATGACTGATGATGGCACTTCATAAACAACAACCCTGTAGTTGAAACAAATAAGTACAGTTTTGAGCTAACATCTTGAGCTACCACAATCTTACATCTACATGATGTCTCCTTCTTTTTACTAATACAATGCAGATGCAAAACGCTGGCACATTGGAGGGATAATGTATTCAACTCTGCTGCTGCAACCTACTTAAAATGAAAGATGCCAAGTAGTTTCTCCAAACATAGCATAGATCACTTAAAAAACCCCAAACAACGAAAAAATCCCTAACTCTCCAAACTCCCTGAACAAGCTACAAAAAAAGAAAGTCTTTCCAACTATCAAATTACTTTGTAAATCCTCCTAACTGATCTTGGATCTTGCACATAGCCAATGCTAAGAAATTAATTCGCTGAAAAAACAACGTTTGGGAAGAATATTGCCTACTCAAAGAACTGCTATATCAATATTTCTTCCTGAAGCCATGTTTTAAGAAGTGCTAAAAGTTAGTTAAAAACAAACTCAAGAAACTGGTTTAGATGCCAGCAACAACTGCAACCTAAATCCTTGTTTAAACCAAGCAAAAATATTGGTGCACCACCAGTCACTTGTATGTGTTATAAAAATTCTTGCCTTAACTGGATGAAGTTTTGCAACACTGACAATTTTGACAGGATGCGTATTCTGTAAATCACCTCTGCAAACACTTCCTGAGTAAGTCTGAAGTATTTTTTGTTTGTACTTTCTTGTATTTGACACTGGTGACATCTTGTGGTAAATCGTGGTAAATAGCACCTGTTGGTTTTGCAGTCCTCGCTCTGCAGAGACGCACGTAATGCTGCGTGATAGAGGATTGCAATTTATAAAAGTGTAGTATGTAACTTCACAGTGACAAGATAGTACATATTTTAATAAAATTAAACTAGTGTAAGTTGAGTATCAAAAGAAATCTAAGTCTAGCCACAGAAAGAAAGGAGAAAAAAAAAAAGTAAAGCACTTAAAATTGGAAGTAATCTGTACCAGAAAGTTCATTATTCACATCTGGAAAGCTAAACTCTTCTTGCTGAAGAGAGCTGGTTAAAAAAGTTGTGGGATAGATGGGTAAATATATATGTAACTCTCAGATCAAGAAGACTGCAAATATCGCAATCCTAAGCCTCCCCTCTTGTCTGTGTTCTGGCTCCAATAAAAAGACTTGGATATTTTGTCCTCCCCAAAGTTACGGCGCAAGTTCACTATTAAAACAGAGCTATCAGCATTAGTACAGTACAAAGAAATCAACTGATGAATCCTGTAAAACTCTGACAGTTTTAGTTGCCCTTTTAAACCAAAATACATTATCCTGATCACTAACAAGGAAGGAAGTGTCACTATGAGGGAAGACAGTGAGTAGGCCAAATTGTCAAGTGAAATAACTTTGCAGCTGCTTAGCATGTTCACAGTGACATGGATAGCTTTATCTGGCCCTTGCAGGAAATGTGGCTGATGTTTTTGTGTTGTTCTAGACAATTTTCCCTGGCATTCTATATGTTTTGTTTAAAGAGAGGTATGTTGCAGGGCTAGGAATGGAAACAGGTAGTAAGGTACAGCTCCCAGGAATGCTGGCCAAGGAAATCTAACCCTGTGAATTGCTTAATACAAGGGCAAACAATGTGGCTTTGAGAAATATTTGTACGAGTTCCACATACACATTATGCTTAGCAATACTTGAACTGTAACGCCTGCAACATCCATGTAGTCTTGGATTTCAGTTAGGTGCTGAAATTTTAATGAGGACAGTGGAGATTCCACTTCCAAGTCACAGCCCAAGCACTCACAGCAGAAGCAATGCAAGTGATCACTGGTGGTGGGAATTAGCAGTCTGTGCTGCTACCAGTAGCATCATAACATTAAAGAAAGCATTGATGCATCTAGGGCTGAAATACTATGGCCTTGTTTGTAAGAGGACATAATATACAGAAACAATATGATGAGCTACAACCTCACCCTACTCTGGTCATACCAAAAGAACTAAGATACACATTTGAACAAAAGCTTTTACATGATCATAAGGAAAAATATGTTAGAAAAATCAGGAATTCCATATCTCAGAGGTTGTGTGTCGAATACTAAATGTCAGAACATGTTTTAAACCATCTTGTCTGGGTCTGATAGCAGAAGTAAATTACAAAATAAGGTCTCAGAGGAGCTTATCTAAAATACTAGCCCTGTTGAAAGTAATGGCAAAAACATCTGATAAGAATTGTTAACTGTCCTAATTCTGCTCTCTCATGCAGCACTTCAAACTGGCTAAAAAGCTTTATCCCAGTTACTATGAGTACTTCATCTCTCCAGAGACATTTT
>NW_008666312.1:0-1339 GCF_000695815.1 Acanthisitta chloris | reverse complement strand
TAGGCAATTTTTCACCATGTGAGACCTAAGTTTGAAAAAGAAATATAAGTTATTTGTCACTTCTGTTAGTGAGATACACAACTAATAGGCCAAGAATCACAGAATGACTGAGTTTGGAAAGGATCTCTGAAAGCCATCTGGTCTAACACCCTGTTCCAGCAGGGCCACCTGGAGCTGGTTGCCCAGGGCTGTGTCCAGACAGCTTTTGCATATCTCCAATGTGGAAGACTCTATGAGCTCTCTGGGCAGCCTGTGCCAGCGGTCAGTCATCCTCACAGAAAAAAAAGTTTCAGAGACCACCTTTTGTGTTTCTGTCTGCACCCATTGCCTCTGGTCCTGTCACTGAGCACCACTGAGAAAAGCATAGCTCTGTCTTTGTTACACCTTGGGTATTTGTATGTATGGTTGATTGAGGACCCCACTATGCCTGCCTTTCCCTGGGCTGAACCATTCCAGCTCTCTCATAGGAGACACATTCTGGTCCTTCCAACATATATTAAAGATTACTAGGAATGGCATCATAGAGGTGTCTACTTGCTAACTCAGCACTATTGGGTGCATCCCATCAAGGCTCTGGTATGTTCAGATTGTTTAATTGTTTCTTGACTTGATCCTCTTCCTCCAAGATTGCATCTTCCTTCTTCCATACTCTTCACGTCTCTGGGTTTCCTGATGGATAGGCTTGCTAGTAAAGGCTGAGACAATAAAGGCTTTCAGTACCTCAGCCTTTTCCATGTCATAAAATCATAGAATGGTTTGGGTTGGAAAGGACCTTATACATGATCTAGTTCCAACTCCCCAGCCATGGACAGAGTCATCTTCCACTAGACCAGGCTGCTCACTCAACCTTGCCTTAAGCACTTCCACAGATGGGACATCCACGATTTCTCTGGGCAACCAGTGCCTCACCACTCTCACAGTAAAGAATTTCTTCCTAATATCTAATCTGAACCTACTCTATTTCAGTTTAAAGCTGTTGCCCACTTGCCCTGTCACTACATGCTCTTATAAAAAGTCCCTCTTCATTTTTCTTGTAGGTTCCCCTCAGGTACTAGAAAGCCACAAATAGGTCAGCCCAAAGCCTTGCCTTTTCCAGGCTGAACAAACCCAACTTAGTCCTTCCTCATTGGAGAAATGCTCCAGCCCTCTAATCAACTTGGTAGCCTATCCTGGACTCACTCCAACAGTTCGATGTCCTTCCTGTGCTGGGGACCCTAGAGCTGAATGTGGTACTCCAGATGAGGTATGATGAGTGTGAAGCCATGCTGCTTTTGAAGCAGCCCAGGACACTGATGGCTTTCTGGGTTGTCAATGCACATTGCTGGCTCCTGTCCAGCCT
>NW_008666311.1:81437-108226 GCF_000695815.1 Acanthisitta chloris | reverse complement strand
TGTGGTGTCTGTGTGTGTGAGTGTGTGTGTGCGTGTGTGTAATGTGTGTGTAATGTGTGTGTGCGCATGTGTGTAGTGTGTGTGTAACGTGTGTGTAATGTGTGTGTGCGCATGTGTGTGTAGTGTGTGTGTGTGTAGTGTGTGTGTAATGTGTGTGTGTGTAATGTGTGTGTGCACGCGCATGTGTGCGCGTGTGAGTGTGCGTGTGTGTGTGTAATGTGTGTGTGCACGCGCGTGTGCGCGTGTGAGTGTGCGTCTGTGTGAGTGTGAGTGTGTGTGCACGTGTGCGTGAGAGGTGTATGTGCATGTGTGTGTGTGTGAGTGTGTGCGTGTGTGTGTTGTGTGTGTGTGTGGTGTGTGTGTGTAATGTGTGTGTGCGCATGTGTGTAGTGTGTGTGTAACGTGTGTGTAATGTGTGTGTGCGCATGTGTGTAGTGTGTGTGTAACGTGTGTGTAATGTGTGTGTGCACGCGCGTGTGCGCGTGTGAGTGTGCGTCTGTGTGAGTGTGAGTGTGTGTGCACGTGTGCATGAGAGGTGCGTGTGCATGTGTGAGGTGTCTGTGTGCGCACACGTGTGCGTGTGTGCATGTGTGTGAGGTGTATGTGCATGTGTGTGTGTGTGAGTGTATGTGCATGTGCATGAGTGTGTGCGTGTGAGCATGTGTGAGTGTGTGTGTCCCCCGTGTGTGTGCCTGCACATGTGTGTGTGGCTGTGTGGCTGTGTGTGTACATGTCTGTGTGTGTGTGAGCAAGTGTGCGTGTGAGAGAGGTGTATGTGCATGTGTGTGCATGTGAGTGTGTGTGCGCACATGTGTGTGTGCATGAGTGTGTGAGTGTGAGCATGTGTGAGAGTGTGTGTGTGCATACGTGAGTGTGTGTGCATGCGTGTGTGGCTGGGTACACATGTGTGTGAGTTTATGCATGCGTGTGTGTCTGTGTGCAGGTCGGTGCATGTGTGTGTGAGGTGTGTGGGCATGGGACTGTGTGTGCACGTGCTTGTGTGAGAGGTGTGTGGACACAAGACTGTGTGTGTGCGTGAGAGGTGTGTGGGCACAGGACAGTGTGTGTGTGCACATGTGTGTGTGAGAGGTGTCTGGGCATGGGACTATGTGTGTGTGCCCATGTGTGTGCGTGAGAGGTGTGTGGGCACAGGACAGTGTGTGTGTGCACATGTGTGTGTGAGAGGTGTCTGGGCATGGGACTATGTGTGTGTGCCCATGTGTGTGCGTGAGAGGTGTGTGGGCACAGGACAGTGTGTGTGTGCACATGTGTGTGTGAGAGGTGTCTGGGCATGGGACTATGTGTGTGTGCCCATGTGTGTGCGTGAGAGGTGTGTGGGCACAGGACAGTGTGTGTGTGCACATGTGTGTGTGAGAGGTGTCTGGGCATGGGACTATGTGTGTGTGCCCATGTGTGTGCGTGAGAGGTGTGTGGGCATGGGACAGTGTGTGTGTGTGCACACGTGTGTGAGAGATGCCCGGGCATGGGATATTGTGTGTGGTGCACCACGTGTGTCTGCGTAGTGGCAGTGCATGTGTGTGTGCACAGGTGTGTCCCCGTGTTGTGAGCAGTGCCACCCTGGGAATCCCTTCAGGACACCTCAGTGCAGCATCTGCACAAAGGCTGAGCTCAAATGCAGACACAGACCCAAAGAACAAGGGCTCTCCCGTTCATGGATTTCCTTCCATTTTCTCCCAGAGCAATCCAACTTTTTCTATAAAATGTGGACTCTTAATTTAGGATCCTGTTAGGTGATGAGGTAGTCTGGGAAGATGATTCAGTTAGGACCTGTGCCAATAGAGAAATGCACTTGCCATCTGAATCATCCTGGCAGGAAAGACAAGGATGCTAAACTCAATATGGATCCCTAATAACTGAACACAGATGAAGGAAAACCCCCAGCTGTGTTGTTGCAAAGGAAGTGCTTTTTGTTAACAGGCCTTAAGATGTGACATTCATAGAACAGAAATATATACCTGCACTCCACGTAAGGAAAACCTGTTGGAAACCGAGGGATAAAAATACATTCATTCAGAGATAAAAACTGAACTAGTCCCTGAGCATTTTTTCCATGTCCTCCTGGTTTCTCTGCAGTTTTCAGTTCTGTGATGCTTCAGGCTGGAAGTGTCACCCCAATTTGTCATCCTTTGAAAGGCTGCTCTGCCCCGCGCCAGGTGAGCAGCACGGAGCTGCCCCACTTTCTTCATGTTCAAAATGGGTACATGAGCATGGTAATTACGTGTCATTAATATCTGCAAGGCTCTGTGAAAATCCTGAAGAGGAGAGTGCAGTGCAATACAGTTCATTATAGCTCAGTGACTCCTCTTTGCAGAGTTGGGCTGGAGGAAGCTCTGGCTCTGATCACATCTCCTGAACTTTGGAGATGGCCAAGGGCTTTTTCTCAGGAATTCAGAGTGCAAACACAAGGCTCTCAGATATGAACATTTTGCAGTAAACTGAGATAAAATCCAGACTTACTGACTTCCATGATTTGAGAGGATCAGGTGGAATATCCAGCAAGCAAACTTCAGTTCTGAGGACCTCTGAGTCCTGGACTTGTGTTCAAAGACCTGTCTCTTCATGGCTTATTCAGCCATATGGTCAAGCTTTGCAGAGCAGGGAACGCTGCACAGGTGGATTTGCCTGGATTTGCCAGGATACAGTCACCTGTATGGATTGCCAGGACCTTGTTGCTAAGTGGAGAGCCACAGGTTGGCCAGTCTGTCTCAGGACCAGCTGAAGAACTGCCCTGATCCTGCGTCACATCACTGGACTGGCTGCACTGGCAATGTCCCACCTTGCTTGTATGAAGGATCTCCAAAGTGGCTGCAAATCCTGGGCAGTGAAATGCCCACAGAGGGTGGAAGAAGGAGAGCTCCTAGCAGCACCAGCAACTGCAGCAGGACCTGCCTGCCAGTGCCAGCTCTGGACTCTTCTCTTCCTTTCCATTCTGTCTGGGGACAGAGAGTGACCAGGTAAGGGGATGAGTGGAGACTGGTGTGTATTTGGTGGAAGGACCATGTGTACTTTAAAAGGCCCATGCTAATCAGTTAAGAGATGAGTGCAGGAAGGTATTAGGGAGAGGGTAGGGTGTGGGAGATCGACGGGAGAAATGCGCACCCGATGGTGTCCAGCAAGACTCGTTTATTGATACATGAGTTACAGATTATACAGATCCATTAATGAGGCTCATACATATTGCAAAAGCAAGCTCATCATTGGCTGGTGCGATTAATGGTCAGCTACTTCCTTTGCAGCTTCTTAGATCTTGTGCAGCTGCTCTTACTCCCTTGTCCAACATCATGTTATTGACATAAAGTTGCTGACATGCTTGTACCGTGTATGAACAACTATGCTTATTGTTCTCTTTACCATTACCTAAACTCTAAAAGTTACATTTGTATACTTTCTTAGCTTGCAGGACAACTATACCTATTATTCATTTTAGCATTACCTAAGCTCTACAGGTTACATTTTATTTACTATGTCTGCTTGCAGCTGCAGCTGTGAAGAAGTCTTTGTTTTCTGGAGAATCCTTCTTTGTTTTCCCGGAATAGTTCATCCTTGGGTTTGCAACATTGCTGAGCTTTCCCAGATAGCTTGTCCTTTGGCTACAACATCATGCTGCAAAAATAACTTCTAAGGCTGAGAAGCTAAACTCCTGAGGCCTACTTCTTAGTTATATGCTCAAAGCTCCCATAAGCCTTTGCTCGAGTCTTGCTCGCACAATGCTCTCTGGGAGCTGTGCCCCTGTTCCCTTAGCCATTCTTCAACAGTAGGGCAAGGCTGGTCCTGTCCTGTCTCTGTCTCAGATGATCCCTCTCCCACCCTGTGCTTTCTGTGGTCTTGTGTTTGCTCTCCAGGAGCAAGGACAGGGATTTCCCAGGACATTTGAGGCAGTGCATCTTTCCACTCCTGCTGGCTCTTTGCTTTCCAGGTGCCTCTCTCCTTACTTTCTTTTGCTTGCTTTGTCTTTTAAAGAGCACAGATCACAGGGACAGGGGAGAGCAGGAGGCTGCAGAGCTGGAGCAGGAAGGTTTAATCACCTCTCCTGTGTCACTGCACGTGGATGTTGTTTCGCTTTGCTGTGCATCTCAAATATCAACAAGCACAGCTGGCCTTGTTTTGATTCTGGTAATGCAGATCTAAATCCAGGCACCCTCCACCCTATAAAGCCCAAAGAGTTACTATTAATTAGATCAGCGTGGCTGAGATGAGAATCCGGGATTAGCTTCCCATTCACCCCATTGGGAAGGAGAGCACAGAGTGGCTGTCTCTCTTCCCAAGCAGACAGCACACAGGTTGTTGGACAAGTTCCCTGCTCACAGCAGCAGCATGCAAGATAGGGCAAGGGAAAGTTACTGTGCAGAGTCTTTCCCAGAGCTTGGTGGGAAACAACCACCAGGATGAAACTCGACCAAAATGTTAAAATCTGAAGGGTAATGTGATCCCTCCCCATTTCAAAAGGGAAGATTTTAACAATCCGAACCAAATGTATGTAAGTGTGTGAGTATAGAGAGAGACCTCTATAGTGATCCTGATTTCATACCTCTGCTAGCAGACATCCTACTGGAGAAGCATCAGTTAAAGTCCTCACAGCCTGATCTGCTCAGTGGCACTGGCCAAGCCACCATTCTTCCCTCAGGGCTGTTCTTGAGCGCTGCCTTTGGTCCCTTTGCTGCATTTTACCAACAGCCTCTGAGATAATTAGCAGTCAGCAGACAAGAATTAATTTTTAACAAACTTCTCCCTGCGTGGGAGAGGGAGTGGAAAACTCAGCGAATGGCAGGAAAAGTCTGTGCAGGGAGTGATGATGGGTCCTTTTATCGTCCTCCCCAAACCAGTGACATCACCAGGGATTTATTTACAGAAGTTGGGAGGAATAGGGAGATGCTGTCAGCTCCTTGAGGCAGAGACTGCTTTTAGTTACTGTTCTTCCTTTGTTTGCACAACACTTTGGCTGGGGGGTTCCTGGTACCAGAGGAAACCTCCTGCTGCAGAACAAGTAATGTCTGATGACAAGTGCTGAAATTGAGGCCCAGACATCTACTGAGGAGCAGAACTGGAAAAGTGGGTCAGGATCCAGGAGACTTCTAATCCAGGCTGGCATCAAGGGCTGGAAGAGCAGAAGGTGGGAGCAGGCTGCCATGAGCTGCACTCCCATCACTGTGCATGGAGGAGGGCACAACACACAGATTGCTCCTGCAGCTCTGCTGCAGTGTGGCTTACCACTAATGAAATGGTGCTGAGCAGAGCGTGGCCAGCTGTGTCCCAAATGTGGCACACTGGCCTGCATTGCCTCAGGGTCATTGCTTCGATGGTCAGGAGCACCAGCAGTTGCTTTAGTAGAAGAGAGCATCATCTGCAAATAGCTCTGCCAGGCCTTGCCCTGAAGTGCATGGAGGCAGCTCCCTCCGCAGTGAGCAGCCAGAAGGGTTTGCATCCCTGATATCATATATTGCCCAGAAAGCTAATTTAGTGCAAGCTGCCCTTATCTCATCCATTAAATGTGCAAGTGAATTGACCTACTCCCAGACTGTAAAACATTGCTACAATTGCTGGCTGGGAGAAGGCGTCAGCCCCTTACTCAGCTCCCTTATCTCCACTTTACCAACCAGACTCTTAGTAGATCCATTATTTTTCAGCATTAATTCATGAGATGGCTGTTAGCCAGAATTCTGGGACTGTATAAACAAGGGCAAAAGCAGTTCCCACCTTTCAATTATATCATGGGCCTTTCCCAGAAACCTGGGGAGTAAGAGTTCTCATTCCAATCAGAAAGGGTGTGATTAAAGCCCAGGACAGTCTTCACAAAGCTCTTCCAACTAGGCAGCTAAACTTAGACAATTAATCCACAAAGGAAAAAGGACACGTCGTAAATAGCCTAGAAATAAGAGCAGAACAAACATTGTTTTTCTAGGGCAAGAGAAGACCTCTGACATCTGCATTTTGTTTTAAGGCTTTCATAAAAAAATAATTAAACCTAGTCTGAAGCAATAAGCAATCACTGACAGGTTTATATGTGTGTGCTCAGGCTCTGCCTACTGTATTCTATCAAAGATCATCAGGACAAAAAACAGTGACCTTTATGTTCAGGGAGCAAAATACACACCCAGAACCTCATCTGTGCTGTCAGACCCGCTGGATGTGCTGTAGCTATTACCATGCATTAGTGCTCGTCACATACATTTACACACCACCCATGATTGCTGCCTTTCAGGTCAGTGATAAAGCAGCTCTGGAGAAGCAGATTTGCAGGGGGAGATGTACCCTTGGGCCAAAGAATCATTACATTATCAGCATCAAGGAACCTACTGCAATGTGACTTGACAGTTGTACAGTACAGCTGTACAGTACTAGGCTGAGGCTGTGTTTACTCTGGGTATTTTGAACCTGGCCTACACTGAATTTTTTTCCCCCCTCTGAATGATTTCCCATCGCTGCTGCCACATGGGTTCATTTCCATGGCAGACAGGAAAAGCCACCAGAGTTGTCGATAGCTGAATCGGTACCATCATCTCAGCAGCTGGTGCCTGCCTCCCCCAGCAACACAGGCAACCAAAATCCTGCTGCACCCAAGAGTGAAGTCAAGCACATCAGAAAGCACTAGGCTAAACGATTTCAGAGGGTGCACAAAGTCCTCCACCAGCTGTGCTTTATCATCCTGCTCTCTGCTCAGGTGGGTCTGAGCACCCTGCACAGCTCTGTGCTGCCACAGTCCTCTATTACCTCCTGATAACAAGCACTGCCCACGGGAAGAGCTCTAAAGCTGGTTGGACAAAGAGTGGGAGAAATCGTTGAATTATTAAGGTTGGAAAAGACCTAAATATAGGATTCCTTTTGCTGATGGGAGATTCAAGGCATGGAAGTATTAAATAACCTGCCAGAGCACACTAGGAAGCTGAGCTCCTTTGCCTGAGGGCCTGCCTCACATTTTAGGAGAGATGATCTCTATTCCTATGGAACAGAGCACACTCACTGTTAGCTCAGGAAGCACAGATGCCTGTAATCTGGTTTTTAAAAAGGGCTTTTAATGACCAGGAAACAGCACAAAGATCTGAACTTGCCTTATAAACCTAAACTATGTTCTGCCTGTAAGCACAGCATTCCACCTCCCTACAACTCAGCAGCTCCATGGTCTCTAGGTGAGGGAAAAGGAAGGGAATTTATTTTATCTTCCCTGATGGTGGCTGGTAATGACCTGCGAATTGGTGTCATGTGTGGCTTTTTTTTTTTTGCAGGCTGTAAAACAATTAGGCCTGGTCCCCAGTTATAGTCCTGCTCCTTGTGTCTGGGAGGGTTTTTGTGCTTGCTGCCGGGGAGCACTGGGTATCTGGGAGTTGTAAAGATGTCTGTGGTTTTATTGCTAGGTTTTTACAAACCTCAGGTTTGTATTTTTATTATGATTGCTGCTGTGAGAACATTTTAAAAAATATTGTGTTTCTCTTTGAGATTACATTTCACTCTTGATCTTTCTCTTGACATTTCAGGGAGTTGGGGGATACTGGCAAAACAAGCAAAGGAGATCTCCTTCACCCCAAATCCTTCCTTTGCCAAACTGGGGAGGCACAGGATGTTTTCATTTATTAAATTAGCAGAGACTTGGGCTGGTGGGAAGCAGTGCCTGAGCAGAGCAGGGCATGCTGTGATGTTAACAGCCCAAGGCAGTGCCATTTTCCCTTTCCTATCAGAGCTGCTGAATCTTTTCCCAGCCTTCTCTTTTGCTCAGCCAAACCTTACATAAATATTCTGTTCTTGGGGCAATAGACAAACTGCACAGCTGTTTAACTGTCACTGTTTCAGACCTGTTTTCAGCCTGTCAGGACTGTGTTTCAGATTGATTAAGCAAATGATACGCAAAGAGGAAATCTCTCCCTTCCCTCTCTTATCTGAGGCTAATGGTGAAGCTGAGATGTAGAGATGTGCTGGCATTTGGCTGCTGTAGAGCTGTATCAGTTCTCTCTTCTCACTAGTCAGGGGAACTCTAAAACCTCATCCTCTTGCCTTAAAGATACAGAATTGGTTTCCATCAGCTTGCTGAAAAGGCCAAAAAAGGCACGTAGGAACCTGCAGCCATGAAACTCATGGTCCGTCTCAGCTCATATCTTTTTATTATGTTCACTTTCAAAGGACTCCAAAGAACCTGGCAACCATTAAGGAGGTGCTGATAGAGCTGTAAATTACATGGCAGTGCCCTGGAAAGAGCCAGTTTCAGTATATGGAAAGAAGAAAGTTAAAATCCATTTACTGTATGAGCTGTTGCAAACACTCAGACCTTCTGATCGATGAGGAGGGGAACAGCTTAGAGGACAGAACAATTTCTGATGTTGGGAGTTATCCTGTATTATTTATTATCAGAGATGGTTCATTCCAGGCACTGATAATGACAGTGCTGTAGTCACAGAGTCTCAGTCTTAAATAAAGAATTCATGGGTACCATTAAAATGCTGTTGCTCAATAGATTGTGCAGGGATGAACACTGAGATAACACTGGGATGAACACTGAGATAACACTGGGGTGAGAGGGTGCTTGACAAATGGACTGGAGCCTTTGGGGGGGTTCAGAGTGCTGGTCTTCCTTCTGGCCCTATCTGCTCTGTGACCTTTAGCAAGGCAGTTCCCTTCTCTCTGCTCACCTCCTGCCTGGCCCTGATTGCCTCTGGCTGTACAAGCCTGCAGCGCCTGGAACAGCAGGACAGAGATGTTGGTAGAGGCTTTTTGGCAGCAGAGGGATGCCAACAGCAGATAATCACCAACCAGAGCAATCAGGTTTGCATAAACACAAAGCTGCTCCATCAGAGACAATTTGTGCCCTGAACAGACTCTCCCGGCCTTGCTGAGAGCCTCTGCTGACAGCAGATCTGTCCCTGGGGCAGGTTCCTCCCTCTGCACACGCCTGGGGCACGAGCAGTGCCAGGTTCAGGGGAACGTTTCTGACTAAAACCAGAGAAGATATAAAGCTTTGTGTTTTGTTTTGTGTTTTTCCATACAGGGTATGGTGGTTTGGCATCTGTCAGGCAAACAGATTAAGAACAGATGGGGAAAGATGTGAAACCCCGTTGATCTCGGAGGGATTATTTCAGAAACACAGGGAACAAACACATGCTGGATTCTGGCCCCTGCTCTTATGTCCTTTCTACAGGCACTGCCCCAAATGTGCTTTGTGCTGATGAAGAGTTCCTCTATCTACCCCTGTGCCTTGGGCACCTCCAACCTGCCTCTCTTGTGCTGCTGCCTCCATCTCAGGCCTTACCTGGGGACACACTTGGGGTTCTCCTCCCCCTGAGGGTGAAGTACCACAGGCACAGACACCGTGACCCTCTTCCTTTGTCCGTGCTGGAGGTTCCCAGCTTGGAGCTCCACGTCACAGCTGGTTTATTGTCCCTCCTTAACACCATCCCAGGTCCCAAACAGCACAGAGCACATCCCTGTTCAGCTCTGCTCGCAGTCAGCAGAGGGCACCTGCTCCCCGTGCAAAGCGCCTTGGGATGCAGGGAAAAAGGGATTGGGATCGTGGGCATTGGGACAGCGAGGGATGAGCCCGTCCCAGCCTGCTGTTAGCCCCGGGCTCTGTGCTGTCTTCTCCCTCAGCCTTTCATGAGAAGTGTGGGATGTGCCTGCAACCCCCTGTGACCCTGTGCGTGTCCCTGGGATGTGTGTGCTGTCCCCTCCGGAGCCTGCAGCCCCTCCAATGTGGTGTTACCAGGCTTGGCTCTGGAGTCTGTGACTCCTTGGGTGGCAAGAGGGCTGTGGGTTCACTTGGCACCGTGGGTGAGAGCAGCAGCACAGATCTTGGCAAACATTAAGTTAGGGAGCCCGAACGGAGCTCTCTGTTGTGAGGCTGTGCAAGCAAACGAGCTTTGAACTGCATCAGAGGCAGAACTGCAGACATGGCACATTTGAGACGCAGATTGCGCTCAAGAGAGCATATCAAAGCCAAGCCAGGACTAATCCCTGACCTCTGCAGCCTGTTTGGCTGCTCTGATGGCCTGGGGGAACAGTAAAGCTCCCCCAGTAGCTGTGTGGCCCTGGGGGGGCTGAGCCATGCAGAACAAGCCAGGGTTGGAGCCCACAGCTCCACTGGTGCTAACAGACACGTTGTGAGCAGCTTGTGGCAGTGGATCTGCTCTTGGGTCTCAATACAACTTAGCCCTCTTTGGGGGAGCCTCTCTGCCACACGTGGCCCACAACCCTGTGCCAGTCTTTATGCTGCAAGGCTTGAAAGCAGAACAGCAAAATAAGTCTCTCACCCTGCTGTTGGCTTTCCCCACCTCATGATTTCCTTCTGGTGATTTATGGGAAGGGAACCAACAAAAGGAGGAAGAGTAAAAGTTAAACCTCAGTGGAGAGCCCAAGAAGTGTGCAGCTCCCTTTGAAAACACTACACCTACTGCACTATGTATAATGATCACAGTTACATCTAACCAGTAAGCATTTATCTCTCTGAATCACCTTCTTTAGGGACCTGAGACCCATACATAGAAAATGTAGTCAGAATAGTTTAAAAATATGTACAACATATCTGTGCTCAAGAAAGAAATACATACCTTAGGTCCTGATTGATGCAGTGGAGATGCCCATGGTGCCTCGATGAGTCTGGGCTTTTCTCAGCTGTGCCACACCTTCCCTTTCCTCTCTTTTGGAGGGAAATATGGATTTTACTCCTGGCCCACAAAGGAAGTCTTGGTCTTCAGCAAACCATCGAGCACGATACCTGGAGCTGCAAAGGCAATGCAGAGGAGTGTGCAGAAAAACATATACAGGTCTTGGAAAAGTTCTCCTGCCTTTCACCACAAATGGGCCTCACTATAGCTCTCCTGAGGAATACGTGAAAAACACAGAACCTTCCAGGCATGGAAGCAGCACTTTGTGGGCTGCATGGTGCTGGAGCTGAGCCTGGACATGGCCTGTGGGCTCTGCACCTCACCTGAGGCTCCTGTGTCCACTCTAGCTCTTGCTCAATTGCAGGAATAACCACAGCTCCAAGCCACCAGGCTCCTTCACCTCCCACTGATCCCTAGCTGCCTGTAACTGGGACCAGCTGTAGGAGAGCACCCAGGAGGTCCCAGTTGGCTCTGCAATAAAAACTGTCTCCATCCCAGAACCAGCGCAAGCTAAATCTCTGCACAACAACCTGAAGGATACATTTCCAGCAGCAGGACCAGTGCCTGTGTCAGCTGAAGTGCTGTGCTAACCAGTGGAAAGATGAGGTACAGCCAACATCCAGGTAGACCTTGGGTCCATAACATAGGCCAGACCCCTCTCTGGCCATAAAAGTCCTACATTAGGCTTTAAAGATTTGTTAGCTGTAATTAAGCAGCTTTCTGATCCCATCAGCTAGATGTAACAATCCCTCCTAGCCCATTAACAAAAAGAGCTGGCAAGCCTGGATTTGATGACTGACTGAACAATATGAAGAGGTGGTGATTTGCTGGCGAAGTGTAAAAACAGGCAACAAATCAGCTGGCAACCTGCACTGGACTGAAATGAAATCAAAGCAAAAGGCAGATGACTTTGAATGGGCTCCAAAGGTCACAGAGAAACAAGCAAAAACTGATAAAGTTCATGGGAAAACAGAGTGAGCAGAAGGAGTGCTGCATCTTCTTGGCACTGGGAGCAGTTGGCATCTGACTTGGAACAAATGTATTTCTGAGCTAAAAAGATTTATCTGGAGGGAAGCTGGAGGTGTAAAAACCAAAATGAACTGGTGCATGTAAACGTGGCAGTTCCAGCACTGAGGGATTGTGCAGAGACTGTGGTGCTGGGAAAGCTGGAGTTGCAGTGGAGCTTTGGCGCCATGGGGATGGTGATGCTGGAGGAAGACTCCAATGGTGGGTGCAATGGGTTACAGCAGCAGGACTGTAACTGTGCCCTGTCAGTGCTCCACACTGTCCCACTAGTCATGGGAAAGGACCTTCCTCACACCACATAGCCTGCTTGAGGGGATGGTGTAAGAGATGAACGCAGAAGAATCAGCTCCAGCATCAGAGCTCAGAGGCCAATGGTCCTTACATGAGTGAAAGTTGGTACTTCCCTAATTCCAGGATCTGCTTAGCTATTTTAAGTTATGTTCCATGCAATATCAGTGAAACACACGAGTTTTCATCTTTTGGCAGTTTGGTTGGTACAGCATTTCATTATCTCTGCAGCTTGGGGCTGGTAGCAAACACTTTTCAGACACCCAACAGGGATAAAACAGATAGAAAAAGTGCAAGTGTCCCTTTCTCTCTTGGACTTTAGCAAGGGCAGGATCCAGTCCCCATGGTACCTCCTACACATTTTCCTTAGCATTGCATTAGGAAGCAGCTGTAGTAGGCTTGGAGCAACCAAGCCCAGAGAAATGGGAAACACACAGGGCAATGGTTTACACCAGTTCCTCTCAGTGCTGGGACATGAAGAGTTCAAATCAGTGTGTGGGTCACAAACTTCTATCAATTCCTTAGGTGTCTAAGCATCAGCTGCCTGCAGCAGCAATCCAAAACCTGGACATCAGAAATACACCAGCCCACATGCCAAATCTTAAAACTTAAGTTGAACATTGCCCCCAGCTAATGACATGAGGTTTTAGGACCCATGGGAGAGACCTTCACAGAGATCCAAACCTGAGGCCTGTAAATGGCTTTTGTAATGCAAAAAATCCTGCATCCTCCAAACCCCTGCATACCCCTGCCGTGGGTTTGTGGGGGTTTCATGGCAGGGAGAGATTGTATCAGTGCAGTCTGGTTTGGGTGGAGGAGTGGGTGGTGGGTGATGCCACTTCCAGTTCCTAGCAGGAATCTGGATGTGTCTGTGCTGGGAAATTGCAAAACAGAACACTGTTCTAATTAATGCCAAACAGGAGGGCTTTGAACATACATCATCAGAATAACCTTCAGCAGCCACTAGATGCCTCCCATCCAGGAGTGTCTCATAAAGAGCGTTTATATTTATTACGTGGCAATGGAAATACATCTCAAGAGTGATCTGCCCAGTGCAACCATAATGCCCAGTTTTAACTGAATTGTCCAGTGTGCACAGAATGAAACACCCTCCGTTCATTCATGCTCCAGGAGTGCTAGGTACACCACTGGCAGCCCTGCTGCACTAACTACATACTTCTGGTCCAGTCCAACAAGTTTTTTTCCAGGTTTGCTTCTCCGTGGTGAAACCACAGATCGTGCTATATGGAGAGCTCTGAGCCTTGAAAAGTCTAGAGTTACTGTAGGTTGCAGTGGTTGGATTTGATCCTAAAACAATGAAACCAAATGTGAAAGAGACACAGATGGCTGTCGCCTCTGTGCCATTTGGAGTGGGGTTTGGTTTCCAGCCAGGCAGCCCCATGCCACAGCTATGCAAATACAGGCAGCAGAGTTTGATGCAGGGGTACACACATCTCTAAGAGGCTGTGGCATGACGGATAAAACAGTGTAGTGATTTTGGACAGAGCTTAAAGATCACCACAGCAGCCTGAAGGACAGAGGATTTAAGGACACAGAGTCAAACCTGGTCTTCACTTGAGGCAAAGGAGGCTTTGCTATGGCTCTAGATGCACCTGGATACTGTGTGCTCATGGGCATGTAGAAGCCTGACAGTTTTCCTCTGTGGGCCTCAGTCCTGGGAGGGATCATTGCTTGTCCTGTAATGTCAGCTCCTTGGGATGGGGACACTCACGTGGAGTTCAGCGCAACAACTAACAGCCATGAGAGGCAGAAAAGGGAAGAGCCTGATGAAAAGAGGAATGAGAAGAAGTCATGGGAAAATAGTTCAAGTTTCCTTGACAGAGGATGCACTGCCAAGGTCTAGACCTTGAATTCAGCATGGTGTAAGGGGATGTAAACAAAACTGCATCCTCTTAGTCCAGGGCTGGGTTTAGCCCTGTGATGAGTTTGAAGAAGACACAAATGGGTAAGACTGGGCTGCAGACTCCTGTTAAAAATGCTGCTCTCCAGTGAGACACTAGTAACAGAGCAGATTTTGATCTCTTATAATTAAACTACTAATCAACCCCTTTTAAAAATTGCCTGATGGTTCCCATCTCAATCTCCTGTGAGGATGGAGAGGCTTAGAAATTTAATACAATTCTGTGGTTGAGTTAAACATCAGGCAGGTTTCAGACTATGCTTTACTAGAACCAGATGAATTTCTAAGCTCAAAATCCAGCATACAGAATGCTGATTAAGTTTGATCTGGTGACCATCTGTCCTTGTGTTTGTAGTATGAGTAGCTAAATGAAATTCTGGAAAAAAAAGGGTTATCTTAAATACACACAGGATAAAGCAAATTGAAGAAAGCCCCTTTCACTGTTGCTATGTGAATCTTCTCAGCAAGAGGGGAAGATTAGGTTAGTCTCTGAAGTTACATATGCTCAAGTTCACTTTTTTTGACTCTTAGAAGCTGAAACATCAATCTGTAACTTTTGCTCCAATTGCATCTTGTGAATTTTCCTTCAACTGCACACTAAACCCAAGCAGACACTAGATTGAGCTCTGGTAGTGAGAAATGTTTCAGGGTCACAGAAAGTCAGTGTCTTGGAAGGTGTATATTGGTGCAGCTCAATGCAATTATGCTCCCCTTCCAACTCAGCCTGAGTCAGTAATGATCCCAAATTGCTCTCTCTCCTCTTTCACCCTTATGTCTATATATCTGTCTATAGATCCATCTTTTTACTTAGATAGAGCAAGTGAAGACAATTAAATTATGAGTAGTAGCTCAATAACCACTCAAGGTTCATCTAAGAGCAGAGGTGATGGCTGCCAGACTTTTTTTTTCCAATCCTAATGGAAATTTGCTGGAGAAAAGCACAGTATGAGAAATGATGGCAAAACATAATGCCCTCCCTTGAAGAGAGCCAGCTAAGAGGCTGGGCCCATCTGCAGCCTGAATAGGGAAGAAGAGAAAGTATTGGGAAATGCAGAAAAATAGCTCTGTGGGAATGAGAAATACCCAAACAGACAGTGCTTGTCAGGCTTGCTAACGGAAATGGTTTCTAACATGCAAAGGCACCAGCTCTGGTCCCCAAGCCCCATCTCATGCCACTGGCTCCTTCGTGTGAAGAACCACAGGGAGCACAAAGCAAAAACAAATCCAGTCTGTGTCCCTTGCCAGTTTCCCCCAGCTGCCCAAGGGACTTTGCTCTTTGAGACGAAGGGTATCTATCCGTTCTTTAGAAGGAGTTGTTCACATGTCAGCACGTCAGCCTGTGAGCAAAGGAAAGAGGCTGAGGATGGCTGCAGGGCTTGGGCTGGGGCACAGGACAGCTCTGCAGGAGGAGGCGGCTCAGCAGTAACCACAACAAAACCCACTGGCTGAGGTTTGGGGAGTGCCTTGGGTGTGGGAAGCTCTCTGCTACTAGGGGAGCTGCCTGTTCCAGCCTTTCCCACTGCTCAGCCTGAGCCCAACTGCTTGATCTCTAAGTGGGAAAAGGCTACAACTGTGATGCTTTTCTGGGGAGAGTCACAAGAAGTCCCTTGGGTGGGGCATGAAAGGATTTTGGCACGAAAAGCCAAACAGATACATTTGAAACTCCATGCTTATTGCCTGGTCTGCTCTGGTGACTCCTTACATCCCCAAGCACACACTCCTTCCCGTGCTAATACCCACACTAGGTGCACATTCCCAATGGCCAGGAGGGAGGTCATACAGGCAGTACCTGTGCAAGTGCATCTGGCTTTGATAAAACCCTGCCAATAGTGTTCAAAGTCTCCAGCTGACACAAGAAAACCCAAGCATTAGGATATTTTCTACCTCAAACAACCCTAGGAAAAGATCACATTGTTTGGACATCACTGGGGCTACATCTATGCTTTTAACGTGGCCTTTTCTTTTGCATTTTCATTTTCTCTCTGAAGTTTAAAGAGACGCTTGTTTTTCTTGCTAATTCTTTCCTCCCGGGTGCTGATAGGGATCTCTGTAACATGAGGCCAGCTGGAAGAAATTCAAACTGCTTTCTAAATGTTGTTATGATAGAGTGTGGGGGATGTCTCTTTGAAGCTGCTGAGCTCAGGAGATGTCCCTGATTCAGGAGAAGCAAGGGGCAGTTAAGCTGTTTTTTCTGGAGCAAATTTGGAGCCCCTACCTGTGAAAGCACAAGTCACTTGCTGGTGTCACTCCATGCCAACCTCTAAGGAAAAGAAAACTTAAGTAGATACTATTTAGTTGTTGTTTCAGCATCTTGGGAGGATGAGACCCTCGGGCACAGCCATGTCCTGGGCTGAGGGAGGCTGTAGTCTGACTGGGCAGGCAAAACAGTCCAGTTCAAGTGGAGGTGCTCTGATTTGTGCTTCACATCTCAAGTGAAGAAGTCCAACCACTTCTCAGTTGCTATCATTCAAAGTTGATCCAAAAGGGGCTGTGGAAAGAAAACAGGGGCAGATCCCACTCCCTGCTCTCCCAGGTAGTTCTCCTTATATTTGGTGAGCTGATACACTTTCCTTTGTCTGCCTGACTGGATCAAAAACATGCTTGTCTAAGGGAAAGTTGAAATCCTGGCCTCACGCCTGGAAACTTCAGGTGTTTAGGCACAAAGTAGGAGCTTGCACTGCCTAAATACAGCCCTGCCTGCTGGAAGGACTGTTTGATTGCTCCATATCTCTTTCTCTGCCAAGGAAGGCTTGTTTCCGACTCTTTCCTTCCTAGCTCTTTCTGTAGCCTGGCTTGAAAATGCCCATGGAATGACAAAATGCTCTCTGTCAGCCCCACGGGATACAGATCCACATGGCAAACACTGGTTATCAGCACCTGGGCAGAGATAAAGGAGACAGACAAAGGGAGAAGTCCTCCAGGGAAGAGATATTCAGCCTAAAGTTTGTATTACTGATTCAGTCCTACTGTAGGGAGAAAAAAATAAAAGGGAAATAAAGGCTTTCCTCAGAGCCAGACTGAGAACAGCCCAGTGGTTGATGGAGTGCTGCCCCTGTTTGAAAATCTGCCTTTGGTCATGGCCACTGAGCCCTTATAACTTTCTTCTTCAGAGGAGAAAAGACTTGATGGGACTAGGGCATGGTGGGAGGCTGACAAGCCCACATGAAAGACATTTGTTACGTGTGGGGCCTGGGAAACAACATGAAGAGACAGCCAAGTGCCCTGAGGAACTGGAGAGGAAGAAGCTGCACATGGTCTAGAAGAATCCAGGTCTGTCGGGCTTCGCCTCCCTCCCTTTCTTCCCTTTGTAGTTTCCTGTGCAGACAGTTTGTATAGGCATTTCCTGGGAAGGCTGCACAGCCAAAGTTGCATTTGAAAACTTATTTGTTTTGTTCTTAAACCACAGTTTTCAAAGTTAAAGTGTATGTGCAGCACAAAAGTATAATACGGAGGCAACTTTATCTGCATGGACAAAGCGTAAGCAAGTTACAGCCAACTCTAACAGGCTCTACATCAAATCACACAATCTCTTAAAACATGCAGTGGCAAAAGCAGCTCTCTGCCTGCCTGGAGCCAGCCCACTCCAGCTTTCCAGGGCTCTGCTCCCTCATTCCCTGCTTTCCCCAGTGAGTGAAGCAAAGCCTGCAGCAAAGAAAAGCAGGTGCCTCTGGCCACCTCCTGGCCCTGGGTG
Source organism: Acanthisitta chloris (assembly GCF_000695815.1). Classification (NCBI taxonomy): domain Eukaryota; kingdom Metazoa; phylum Chordata; class Aves; order Passeriformes; family Acanthisittidae; genus Acanthisitta; species Acanthisitta chloris. The sequence continues at coordinate 90,696 of NW_008666311.1, read as the reverse complement.
CTGTGACAGTGCTGCTGCTGTCATCACTCTCTACTTCCACATCCCTCCTCCCTCCATGCACCTGCTTGCTCTTGCCTTTTCCACGATGCTAGGAGCATTTTGGAGCAGGAACGGTGCGTTTTACGTGACTGTGTAGCAGATTTTGTAAAGGGGCCCTGTTTCCTGGCTGAGGGCTCTGAGCAATCCTCTATCTACATCTGCATTGGACATTACAATTCCCTGCCTTGGGAAGAGATAGCATGGAGCCATTTTTCCCTCCCCTTTGGCTACAGGAAAGCTTAGCCACAGCCTGCAGTGGGGATGTATTGACCTTGCCATGGGTGCACTGCCTGTGGCAGGCCCTGGGAAAGGCTCCTTTCATGGGATGATATTAGAGTAGCAATACACAGCTCTGAGGAAAGGGAAATCCTTGCTCCTCCCCACAGGATGGGGAGGCATTGGGACACCATCTCCAGGGACATCTAATTGCTGTAAATAATGGCAGCTGAAGTAAAGAAATCAGACAAATAGCTTTGACTTTGCCCTGTCTTTCTTGGCTCCACAGAAGAACAAAACTAGGGTGATAATTGACAATTCTAGCACCAAGGCAAAGCAGGAAGGTTTGGAAAACAAAAAGATTCCTCTTGACCAATGAGGGTCAGGCACAGTGAAAAAACTTCAGAGAATCTGAAGTCCTTGAGGACCCCATATAAAAACTGATGCCAAGTTGGCCCAAAGGATGTAATTGAGGTCTGCCAGCTAATTATTTCATTAGTCAAACAACTGACTCAGCCAAGGATGGTCCCACCTAACTGTGGCACCTGTAACTGATAGGATGCAGAGAGCAGGATGAATATCTCCAGATAAGATCCAGGGATGGCACTCCTGCTGCTCTCCCTGACTGAGCCCCTCAAGACAAGTAAAAACACAGAGCAGCAGCTCAGGTTGAGATGCCCAAGGGTAAATTAAACAGAGGGAGTGTCCAGGCAAGAACACTGGCAGGTGAACATGTCCTAAAACCACCCAGGAACCAGCATGGACAGGAACTGTCCTGAGCTATGCTTAGCATCCATCTCCCCTGGAATCACAGCATGCTGAGTGGTCTTCAGCCCTATGTGGGCTGTAGTTCAACCCTTCCTCCCCACCCCAGAGTGAGTGAGTGCCCAGTGAGTCTCATTCCCCTTAAGTCTGGCAAACATCAGCACCAGGAACATGGAGCAGCCTCCAGAGCTGCCACCCTCAAAACCCAAAGTACAGAACATGTTTCAGAATAAAAGCAGTTCTAGTGGTGTCAGCTCTGCTTGTGTTTGTTTCTATGGAAAATTGTTACTTTAATGTGAGTCATGGGAGTAATTAAGGGATAAATAGCAGCACTGCAGTTCGTCAACACGCTGGTGCCATTGCAAAAGCACAGTGTACGCATTCCTACAGAGACACAAATCCAGCCAGGGTGCTGGCAAAATAACTGCTCCCATCCTTTGGGCTTTGGCAGTCTCCTCTGGTCTCACTCAGGCTGGTGTCGATCCGGAATAGCCCTGCTGACGTGATTTACCGGAGAGTCTGGGAGGTTAGTTCAATTTAAGTCAGGACACACAAGACAGGGACCAGTGCAGGAACCCAACCTCATAAAATGGGGCAAGCTCAGATGGCTGTTGTTTGTTAAACTTGACAGTAAAGAAAAACATATTGCACCTTTGCTGATTTTTCTTTCTTTCCCCCTTTTTCCCTCCCCCTTTAGGATGTGCTGAACAAAAGGAAGAGCTTGCAGATGTTCTCCGTAAAAGCACTGAGCTGAATGGCAACAGGGAGAGACAACGTGGGAGTGGGGGCTGAGCTGTGCTTGAGCAGGGGGTCTGCAGCCCGAGGGAGCTGGATCCAATGCAGAAGGCAAGAGCAAGGGGAGGAAGAGGGACTTGCCCATTAGGACCACTGATAATCTCCATCCTGGTCCTTTGGCTAAACCACCAATTTCCAGGCTGGCTCAAAGGTTTTAGCAAATGGGCTTATGTGTTCCAAGACAGTATTTATTTAAGCCACTTCTGGACACATCTCCCTGACATAAAGGAGCACCATGAAGGCATGGCCATTCAAATGGCTCCAGATTGGTGGTGCTCAGCAGCCTGTACTGCCCTGTAAGAGATGCCTGAAGCCTCCATTCCTTCTGCCTGGCAAGATCCTGCACCACCAGCTCCCACTGGAAACCCCTTTGGAGGGGGATCCAAGGAAAGGCTTGAAAAGTAGTGAGTGCCAGGAGTGCTCTGTATTTGCACCTGTCCATGTGGAAAGATACTTTCTCAGCTGAAATCCATACTGTGGCCTCTTCCTTTATATTCCTTGCTCCTTAGTCTTTGCAGATGATTTCAAGCCATGTAGTTTTCCACCCTCTAATAAGCAATTGAAATGCTAAAGGGCAGCTCCTCTGCTGAAGGCATCTGAAGCCAAGGGAGCTGTGACAGTTTATGCCAGCTGAAGCTTTGCTTTTAAGTAAATGTTTTAAACTTTCCACTAAGGATACTAAAATAAGCCATAGCATGAAACATTAAGAGCAAAGAATGAACTCTGGAGACCAGAGGGATTTGGGAAATGAAATGAGATCCATCTTGCTGGCACATTTTCCCCCCTTGTCTATTTTTGGAATTTAAAAAATTCCCCCAGATTTGTCTTTTACAAACCAGCCTTTTGTTCAGTGAGCAGCACTGAGCAGCCTCCCGTTTCACACAGAGCAGGTGAGCTTTGGCAAGCCAACATGCAAAATATGGAGCTGGAAACTATTAATATCTTTTACGGCTGGAGTAGGGAAGAGCTCGGCGCAGGTGCTGTTTGTTTTCTTTAACAGACTTTTCAGCTGTGCAACCAAATATTAGATGGACAAGATTTCTAGTTAGAGAGCAAGTTGTGATCAACCCAACTCTTCTGCAGGATGCTGTGATCCCTGCCCTGCCCGAGGAGGTTTTACTCGCGGATTAGAGGAGGGTTTGGCCACGCGGCTGCGCTATATGTGTTCGTATGGGAGTGGGAGGCAGAGCTGGTGCTGCTCATCGGGCTCAGACAGACTCAGGAAACCTGGGCTCTAACTCCTGGCTGTGGGATTAACTTTCGAGGGGACCCTCGGCATGTCACTTAAAGCCCAATTCTCCTGTTGGCTTGCAACCTACATTTTCCACTGACTTTAAATGGAGCAGGGGATCTTTGTTGCCTATGAAAACTGAGCCTCCAAAACACTTCACTCTCCCCACGTTTAAAACAAGGAGGAGAATAGTTTTGAGATCAATGGATAAGAACACCTGGGAGTGCTAATACCTATGCTCCCTGCCAAGATGCTGTGAGATTAAGCAAATATTTGGAGGGCTGGAAGATCTTATGAGGCAGGTATGGGGCTGTTTATTATATCCAGGGTATATTTTTCTCCTTCCTTTTATTTTTTTCCACAAATGGAAGAACTCGGGCAGAGAAAGTGACTAAGAAACAAGTCTCTTTTTTTTTTTCTCTTAGTTTGGTTTCAGCCATGCTGATTTGCTTTGTAAAATCTAAACCAAGAACACCTGCACTACCCCTTACTGAGACTCAGGGAGGGATGCTGAAGACAAAGAACACATCTAATGGTTCCCCAAGATTTAGCCTGAATATCACCAAAAAAGACACAGCTGAAAAAGTAAATAACTTGGGGAATGCTTAGTCTGGCTGCATAGGCTACAACTCCAAACAGGATGTCATGAAGTTGATAAGGATTCAGAAAAGAGGAGACTCCATCCCCTCAGTTTGGGGTAGTGCATGTTAAGGAAGACAATAGACTAACTGGAGCGTGTGCAAAGAGAATCAAATGAATGATAAAGAGGTTTTGAAAACATGACCTGTAAGGAAAGGTGGAAGGAAGGGAATTTGTTTAGTCTAGAGGAGAGAAGAATGAGGGGAACATGATCATGATTTTCCAATATTTGCAAAAGGGATAGCAACTGTTCTCCAGAACCTTGGGAAGGGCAGGAAGAAATCAGCTTAATTTGTAGCTGGGAAGTTTTAGACAGGACTATAGGAAAAGCTGAGTAAAGAGAAAGCTCTAGGATGGGCTACCTAGGGAAATGGGAAATGTCCATCATGGGAAGATTTTAAGATCAGACTGTAGTCATTCAGATGCAAACTCAGGTATTTTACAAAACAAATGATTGTGTTCAAAAAGACAAAGATACTCTAGTATGGGCAGACAGTTGCTTACACAAAACTGTTTTGAAAGTCACTCAGGTGCAACAGCACTGAATACCAGTTGATTCATTCCAAATTAAATAAAAATAACTGGTGTGGGGGTAACAAATAACATTTTTTGTTTCCAAAATTGCTTTTAGACCATCTCTAGAGAATAACACATTTCTTAGAAAGCACTAATGACAAAGGAAATGACAAAGAAAGGTGAGTGTGGTGCTGACCTCAGCAGGATAGTGCTACAGCACCTGGAGGGCTGTCAAAGCTGGCAGATCACAGTATAAATAACCTAATACAGAGCCTGACTCAGGTAATGCAGCCTTAAGAGGATGCACCTTTATCTCCGTGTAGTCTTCCTCTCACCTTCTGTGCCTTAAGGGTAAAAATAGCAACTTAATATAGAATTTTACACTCCTAATCACTGGCCCAAGTCACTGCTCTCACAGCCCTGTCTCCTTGCAGCAATGGAAAACTGATCCTGTGTGCATGAATCCTGAGCACTGTCTGATGGAGAAAGGTCGAGACACACTCCCTGTAAGGCACAGCCTCCCCCCAGACTCAATGTGGAAATGCTAGAACAGCAGAAATGCAGCAGTGGATGGCTCATGGCCAGTGAATGTGTCTGTGGACACATGGATTTTGCAGGCACTGGAGACTCATGTTAGCTCATGGAGAAGCCTGAAGGCATCTCCTAACAAACACACCAATCCAACTCTTTTTGCAACACCTGACCTCTTACTAATTGCAAACACCCTTCCCCACAAGGCTGAGCCCTGAATCTTAGGAGTGCTGCTGGTGCAGTTGTTTGGAAAGGAGGAGAGGATTTGTGGGAAGTGCTGTTCTTCTCTGATCCTGTCCAAAGGGAAGCAAGCTCAAGGCTCCTGAAGGGAAGGAGAGGCTGAGAGGAGACTGCAGGTCGCTGATAAACCCAAACCCAGTTCTGTTATTCCACCAAAACCTCCTCCTCCAGGGCTGTTTTCTGAACAGCACCTTGAGAAATTTTGCTAGAGGACAGTAGTACAGACCAAAGAATGAGTCAAAAACACCTAGTCATTTGGGGCATTAAGTAGTCTGAAAAGACTGGCTGCTTTTAAGATGAGAGCTGGTTGTGTGGCACTGCTGCAATCTCTAGATAAGAATAATGATAACTCCAATCTTGTCGACACAGCTTTGCTCTCTTCTGCAAGGGCAGGGCTGTGCACAGCCAGCTGCTTTGTGGGACCAGAGATCTGCTCTACACCTACATGAGTTAGGATATTCCCAGGGTGGGATTCACAGTTGCATCACAGCAACACAGCAGCGTGGGGCTGAGGCAATTCAATGCAAGCACTACCCTGCTTAATTCACTGGAGACTGCCTGGATGTTCTGGTCTGCTGGCCAGAAGGGCTCTCACGCCTGGGCCTCACTGCAGGGATGCCCTGTGTTAGTTCCTCTTCCATTTTTCACTTTATTTTTTTTTCTTGCCTAGGAAACCACTTGTTGGGCAGGACTGAACGTCCTTGAAAGCACCAGTTATAACAAACAACCAGGGGCAGATCTCAGGCGAACGCTGAGCGAGTCAGAGGTCACAGCTGGAAGTGGTTTTAGGGGAAATTCAAAATTACTGTCAAAAGCAGTTCTCTCTCATTTTAATTGTAATTGGTTAATCTCATTTTATTTGCCTTGCGGCTATGGCTGTGAAGCTTAGGAAACTCTCAGGGCCCCTGCTCTGCTCTCAGTTACCCTGAGAGCAATTCTGAAGGCTTCAACGAAGTTGCTTTGGGTTTATCCCTTGTGCCACCAAGACCAGAGGCCATTGCACAGAAAAGTCCTTGGCAAGGGAAGGAATGAATGTGGCAGATGCTGTTCCTTTGTCAGAAATGAAAGCAGACAAACGGTATTCACTGATTTAACCTTCCTCGTGGCCCCTCTGCAGAGTTGCCAGTGCAGGGAGCTAAGGGACAGAATGGTTTTGTGTGTTATTACATCTTTCATCCTTTCTAGAGCTGGAGGATCATAAAATCATAGAATTTTAGGGGTTGGAATGGACCTTATAGATCGTCTAGGCCTAAGGCCTAACACTCCCTGCCCTGGGCAGGGACACTTCCTCACTAGATCAGGCTGCTCAAGGTTTCATCCAACCTGGCTTTGAACACCACCAGGGTTGGGGCATCTACTACTTTCCTGGTCAACTTGTGCCAGTGTCTCACCACCCTCAGAGTAAAAAACCTTTTCCTAATATCTAACCCGAATTTGCCCTCTTTCAATTTGTACCCATTGCCACTTATCCTGCCACTGCAGCTTCTAACAAAGAGTCTCACTCCTGCACCCCTGGAGCTCCTTCAGATACTGGAAGATGCCATGAGGTCTCCATGCAACCTTCTCTTCTCCAGGCTGAACAGCCCCAACTCTCTCAGCCTGTCTTCATAGGGGAGATGCTCCAATCCTCTTACCAACTTTGTGGCCTCCTCTGGACTTGCTCCAACAGTTGCATGTCCTTCTTAGGAGGAGGGGAGGGGCAGGCAGGGCTACAGCTGGTACAGCTGTCCTGGGAAGGGGTGAATACAGTGCCAGGACAGCATCAGCTGAGGATATACACCATCACATTTGGAAAACAGTCAGTGGGAGCAGTCTGCTCCTGTAAGCATGTCATGCACCGTGCACAGAGCATGCCAAATCTCCACTAGCAGGCTAAGCCTCTCCCTGCAGTACACCCACAGCACGAGGGCACTGTTTGTCCAGTGGTATCCCACCAAACTGCACAGTCAACAAACCAGTGGGGATGAGCAGGACACTGCTGCAAACACAGGCAGCGTGTTAACAAGCTGAGTGGTGCCTGGTGAGGGGTTTGGCACAGACCTGATGGAACACGCCAAGCAGCATGTCCGAGGCCCCTGTCTCCCCACCCTCTCCCTTGGCACACGTGTGCAGTCGCATGGAATTTGCTGTTTTGACTTGCAGGCAAGTCAAAAAGCTGTCGAACAGTGATCACATCTAACACCACTCATCATCACCATCAATTGTTCTCCAAATGAAACAGGCCACGTCGCCAAGCAAAATGCTTGGGAAGATATTTTTCCACTGGACATGCATCCAAAATAAATACAGGAAAATCTCCTTCTCCAAGCACTTTTCCTGATTACTTTTCATTTGAATCATTAGTAAACCCGAGATACACACACAATAGCACAAGACTGATGAAAACCCACTTCAACATAGTGGCCCATTTTTTTTCCAGAGATTAATCTTCTTTCTTACTCTCAGCCTATGAGAAAAACATCCCTCCAGCCTATCCAAAGCCAAAGGGATGTGCACATCTTCACACAGGCATCACTTGCTAGATGGATGCTTTTTACAGCTGGTGGACATTTCAGCCCTGAAGAATATTCTGGTGGGTTCTTGCCACGGTCTGTATAAGCCCACATTTACTATCAAGTTTGCCTGCCTTATCATGCCATGCTGAGGTGAGATCCTGTTGCTGCAGCTTTGGGATTTTGCTTCAAGGTAACACTAAGGTTCATCCTTGTGACTAAATCCTAACCCATCCATATTTCAAGTTTACTGCCTTGGTGTACAATGAATAGGGGCAGGGAAGGAACACCATATCTCTGTGAGGATGGAGAATAATGACCACCTGCACTAAGATCTGCAGCCAGGGCAGAAGCACAAGGAAAAGACAGCCTGGAACAACAACCATGGCTTTCCCTCACTGCCCAAACCCAGGATCTCTGAGCACCCATCCCTTCTCTGTACTGCTCAGTGTCACTTCAGGAAGGTCCTCCAGGCTCACAGAGCAAGACATGCTCATCAAGGCCAGAGCTTAGTTTTGCCAAGATCTGAATCCAAACCACACAGCCTGTTAGCTTCAGTAGGTCCCACCCAAATGGCCCAGGTTCACTCAAACCTCAACCCAAGACCCGGCCCAGGCCCTGCGAACAAGACCTCTCTTTTTTCTCTGCCCAAATTCCTGCCTGCAGCGGATGTCCTGGGGAACCTGGCTTGCAGTTTGAGACCATAATGAAACTTATGAAACATTCACTCAACTCCAGTAACCCATAGATGGGGAAGGCAAATTACAGGCCTCTAGCCCCTGGTTTTTGTGTGCTGGCATTGCCTTTGAATGTGCTAAACACTGTGGACAAGAAACGTTCTGGTTTGCAGGAGAGGAGGCTTCCAGCCAATTGCTGTTACTTGGGGGATTTTCTAATCAATCAGTACCCATCTCTGCTCTTGTCCCTGTTTTAGTGTGATAAGACACATCACAAGCACTGGATGCACTGAGCTATGGTGCAAACAGGTGGGACTCCAAGGATATCACCAGGCTCCCTCCCAGACCTGGCATACCAGACATCAGGATGAGTACTGATTTCTATGCAAAGCAGTGGGCAGCCCAGGGCCCCTTTTAGAGGTGACTGCACTGGGATGGAAGTCATTCCTTTCAGTCTACCCTGACCCTCAGCTCACTGCTGTGCTCCTCCCTGGATGCTCTCTGCCAGAGGCTTGGAGCTGATGGCCTGGCAGGCACATGTGCTGCAGTGTCACAGTCCTGGAGATACCAAACCAGAGCGCTGTGCCAATGGATCTGTGCTGTCTGGAATGCTCTGTATGTACTGGAAGTGCCTGGAGTGAACAGGGTTCTGTCTCCTGTGAAGGCAGAGCCACAAGCACTGCCTGAAAAGAAAAGCCCTTTCCTGGCCATCTGGATGCCTGTCCTGATGAGCAGGCACTCAGCAACCAGATGCCTGGCAGAGCTCTGTTTCACACAGCAAGTCTGCCCAGCCTGTGCCCTTGTTCACTCTGACCAGCACAAGCTTTGGAGCTCTCTGCCCTCACTTACTATTCCTCATTCTTTTCCCTCCTGTGCTTACATAGTACAAACCTTTCCTCCAGAGCAAGGTCCCCTGTATGGTGGCCTCTGAGCCAACAGCAACATCCATCTCACACCAAAGTGATGGTGCTCCCCAGAGCTGCTGGTGACTACAGGCCTTCAGGGAAGTGTGCATTTGGTATGGCTCTGCCTATCCCTCCTGCTCCACTGGTACCAGCCTGCAGTGTAAACCAGTGCTCCCAGGCAGGAGAAGCTGTGTCAGCCCCTTGGCCAGCCTA